>NW_024473762.1:0-3000 GCF_017654505.1 Polyodon spathula | reverse complement strand
AGACAACCAAGCCGTTCACGCATAACTTAAGTTTCTCGTTGATATAAAGAAGTCTAAATAAAAGGTTTCTACTACACATTTGCATTAATGTATTTTCTGAATTTGCAAATGACTGACGACATTGCCAATAAAAAAGCAAACTCTGTAGGACAACTGTACACTCCTATGCAGTTACGATACTAACCTTAAGAGAAGGGCAGCAGCACCAAAATGAAAATGCTTGCTCAAACAGTAGAGCGCTCGCTTAGCATGCGTGAAGATGCGGGATCGATACACGCGTTCAATCAATCGACAAACCCTGATTTTTCTTTTTTTATTCATTTTTTTCTAAAGCGCCCCGTATACATAGTAAAATGTCTAAAGGTAACAAAATCTACGTAAAAACAAGAAAATATATAAGTATAGCTACACAGATTGCATTATTGTTTATATAAATAGATTACTTGTTGAAAGCATTGAAAAATACTCAGAATCGAAACTTGTACTATTTAATGTATTAACTTTTATTTAACATTGAAAATAACAGATTACTGAGAAGACAAATAAATAAATAAATTAATTAACATATATATCCTAATTGTTAAACATTTAAACGATTGCTTTGTCTATTGCCCTTTAAACATACATTGCCGAGTCGCGCACTAGCAACACTGTAGCAGAAGACGGTCTCAGTTACAGCACAGGCGAATGCAAGCAAACTGCTTTTGTTGAGTAGTGGTTATGACGTTCGCCTACACGCGAATGGTCCCCTTTTTGAAACCACGTGGAAACATGGCGTTGTGTTTCATGGCAGTTTACTCTGTGAGAGAAGCAGCAGTCTGTCGAAAAAGTCGCACAGCGCCTCCCACGATTTCATATGCATTTTAAAGAGAGACAGATTATTGGAATTGTCAACCGGTGAGAAAACTGCCTGTGATTAAATTTGGCAGAGAAGTTGCATGCTCTGTACGAGGTATTTCGGTGAAAAGATAAATAAAAACAGATCATCTCTGATTTGTAAGGTTTTCAAAGTTCAGTCCGGTCACTGCCGTGTCGCTGGTTAAAACGATGACTGCGCTTTAGTTGTTTTTCTTGTGCTGGTAATTCAATGAAACCACAGCCGTAGCAGCGTGGCGCAGTGGAAGCGTGCTGGGCTCATAACCTAGAGGTTGATGGATTGAAACCATCCTCTGCTAGCTTGTTTTCCTTCTCTTGGAAAAGTATTTCAAACAAAACAAACAAAAAAAGATTAACTGATGGCAAAACATTGTACTTATATTCACAGTCAAGGATATACTGCAATATAGACAGTTACTGGACACATTCAATTCCTCAATTGAGCTGTAAAACGTTGTTCAGTTTTCTCCCAAGTTATATTCTTTACAAATTACTTTTTTGTTTCCTTTGTGCCTAGAAAGACGAAAAGGGAAACCCACTGGAAACAGGTAAATACTGCCATCTGCTGCATGTGAGGCAGCGCTTGAACGTTCTTAAAAAAATGGAGCTCTAAAACGTTTACTTTGCAAGTCAATCAACAACTGCAATTCTCAATAGAGGTTAATCCGTGCGCTAATTAAAATGAGTGATTGCTTCGTTCACATGTTAAAATGCTGTTTTCAGGATTCCCGTATATTCTGAAGATGCACAATATCATATGGCAATGAAACGACAGTAAAATAACTGCTTTCTTCCCTCGGTCGTGTACTGTCCTGTTAACTAGTATCCATATGAAAGTTCCCCAGTCACCTAAAGGATAAGTCACTGGCTTCCTGAAACAGGGATCACGGTTTCGAGTCAATGTTATATTAAAAATGAGCAATATTTGTATTTGTTCTTTGTCTGCGATATGCTTATAGATGTTGACACTGTGCACAGCGTGATCGTGGCTGTGGATTTGAAAGCGTCTGGGTATCCCTGCGCAGGTACAAATGCTGCAGACTACGTGCCCCTTTGTATTATATCTTTGTTTTTAATTCTTAAATGTCTGTTAAGCTTAAAGGTCTAAAATATTACTTGCTGTAATTTACATTTCTTCAAAACTAGTATCTGTGTAGCTATTTTCAATATCTCATGCATGGAAGGGTTGATATGACTTTATTACTCAACTATGTCATTGAAGACTGGCCAACATTTACTTAGGAGTCACTTTCATTTGTTGTGCAGCGAAAAATTAACCCTACCAATCAATAGCAATACAATACATTTCTGTTTGATGGCTGCAATCAATACATTGTGTAGGCTAAACTGTATAAATAAATGCGCAGACGGATTCAAATCCAAACACTTTAAAATAAGAGAGCGTGGAATAGAAACAAAGAGGGCTTTGACCCCGACGTGATTTGAACACATAACCTTCTGATCTGGAGTCAGACGCGCTACCGTTGCGCCACGAGGTCCCGGTGCAGGGAGGATTGTTATGCAATGCTAGACTGCACAGCAAGCGTGCCAAACATGCTATCAACGCTGCTAATAGGAAAACACTCGATATCACCAGGTTCAAGGGAAACAGCCTACTAAAAGTATGTTTTAGCCAGCAGTGCTATGAAGTTGTCAGAAGTGTGTTGATTCTTTGCTTTAAAAGTAAAGACAAAAATAAAACAATGTGATTTGCTTTTAGAAAGATCTTTATTGCTCATCAGTATATCAGCAACGGGGGGAAACTGGCAGTATTGAGTGACACAGAAGACTTATACTCTTAGGGCGTCTCCACTGAATGCGCACTGGCACATGGGCTTTGCTCATTTAATGACGTGGCAGAATGCAATAATGCATTGCCTGAATGTACCAGCAACAGAAATAAATGTGTATGTATTTACGTGTGAATAAATAATCCTGCATATACGATGGGAGCAGGGACCTTAGATCATCAATATAACGATCGGCCAACACCAAGGGACTTTGTCTTGAGCAGGGACTAATATAATTTAAAAACAAGCTCAAATGGTTCCACTGGGGATCGAACCCAGGACCTTCTGCGTGTAAAGCAGACGTGATAACCACTACACTATGGAACCTACACAG
>NW_024473761.1:5351-8000 GCF_017654505.1 Polyodon spathula | reverse complement strand
GTCAGTTCAATAATCTACATTATTGTCTACATGTAACATCTCAATGTTAATCAGACCCTTCGGCATTGTCTTCAAGAATTAAACTTGCCAGCCCAACACAGGCTAACATTTATTCAATCGACAAATCATGTATTTTTTTTTTCTTTTTTTTCTATAGCTCGCCCCATATACATAGTAAAATGTGTAAAGGTGCTTTGCAAAATTTACGTAAAAACAAGAGAGTATCTAAGTATAGCTACACAGATTGCATTATTGTTTATGAAAATAGATTATTTGTTGAAAGCTTTGAAAAATACTCTGAATCAAAACTTGTACTATTTAATGTATTAACTTTATTTAATATTGCAAATAACAGATCACTGAGAAGACAAATAAATAAACAAATAAAGACACATATATATATATATATATATATATATATATATATATATATATATATATATATATATATATATATATCCTAATTGTTAAACATTTCCAATGATCAGTTTGAAATGTGTTTATGGAAACATGCAACTTAACGATTGCTTTGTCTATTGCCCTTTAAACATACATTGCCGAGTCGCGCACTAGCAACACTGTAGCAGAAGACGGTCTCAGTTACAGCATAGATGAATGCAAGCAAACTGTTTTTGTTGAGTAGTGGTTATGACGTTCGCCTACACGCGAATGGTCCCCTTTTTGAAACCGCGTGGAAACATGGCGTTGTGTTTTGTGGCGGTTTACTCTTTGTGAGAGAAGCAGCAGTCTGTCGAAAAAGTCGCACAGCGCTTCCCACGATTTCATATGCATTTTAAAGAGAGACAGATTATTGGAATTGTCAACCGGTGAGAAAACTGCCTGTGATTAAATTTGGCAGAGAAGTTGCATGCTCTGTACGAGGTATTTCGGTGAAAAGATAAATAAAAACAGATCATCTCTGATTTGTAAGGTTTTCAAAGTTCGATCCGGCCACTGCCGTGTCGCTGGTTAAAACGATGACTGCGCTTTAGTTGTTTTTCTTGTGCTGGTAATTCAGTGAAGCCACAGCCATAGCAGCGTGGTGCAGTGGAAGCGTGCTGGGCTCATAACCCAGAGGTTGATGGATTGAAACCATCCTCTGCTAGCTTGTTTTCCTTCTCTTGGAAAAGTATTTCAAACAAAAAAAGATTAACTGATGGCAAGACATTGTACTTATATTCACAGTCAAGGACATACTGAAATATAGACGAGTTACTGGACACATTCAATTCCACAATTGAGCTGTAAAACGTTGTTCAGTTTTCTCCCAAGTTATATTCTTTACAAATTACTTTTTTGTTTCCTTTGTGCCCAGAAAGACGAAAAGGGAAACCCACTGGAAACAGGTAAATACTGCCATCTGCTGCATGTGAGGCAGCGCTTGAACGTTCTTAAAAAAATGGAGCTCTAAAACGTTTACTTTGCAAGTCAATCAACAACTGCAATTCTCAATAGAGGTTAATCCGTGCGCTAATTAAAATGAGTGATTGCTTCGTTCACATGTTAAAATGCTGTTTTCAGGATTCCCGTATATTCTGAAGATGCACAATATCATATGGCAATGAAACGACAGTAAAAAAACTGCTTTCTTCCCTCGGTCGTGTATTGTCCTGTTGACTATTATCCATATGAAATTTCCACAGTCACCTATAGGATAAGTCTCTGGCTTCCTGAAACAGGGCTCACGGTTTCGAGTCAATGTTATATTAAAAATGAGCAATATTTGTATTTGTTCTTTGTCTGCGCTATGCTCATAGATGTTGCCATAAGATAATCTCCATTTGTGACCCCTGGTCCTTGTTTCTTTTTTCAGGCTGAAAAAGTCCCTTGGGTCGACACTGTCAATACCTTTTAGAATTTTGAATGCTTGAATTAGGTCGCCACGTAGTCTTCTTTGTTCAAGACTGAACAGATTCAATTCTTTTAGCCTGTCTGCATATGACATGCCTTTTAAGCCCGGAATAATTCTGGTGGCTCTTCTTTGCACTCTTTCTAGAGCAGCAATATCTTTTGCTAGCGAGGTGACCAGAACTGCACACAATATTCAAGATGAGGTCTTACTAGTGCATTGTACAGTTTTAACATGACTTCCCTTGATGTAAATTCAACACTTTTCACAATGTATCCGAGCATCTTGTTAGCCTTTTTTATAGCTTCCCCACATTGTCTAGATGAAGACATTTCTGAGTCAACAAAAACTCCTGGGTCTTTTTCATAGATTCCTTCTCCAATTTCAGTATCTCCCATATGATATTTATAATGTACATTTTTATTTCCTGCGTGCAGTACCTTACACTTTTCTCTATTAAATGTAATTTGCCATGTGTCTGCCCAGTTCTGAATCTTGTCTTGATCATTTTGAATGACCTTTGCTGCTGCAACAGTGTTTGCCACTCCTCCTACTTTTGTGTCATCTGCAAATTTAACAAGTTTGCTTACTATACCAGAATCTAAATCATTAATGTAGATTAGGAATAGCAGAGGACCTAATACTGATCCCTGTGGTACACCACTGGTTACCACACTCCATTCTGAGGTTTTTCCTCTAATCAGTACTTTCTGTTTTCTACATGTTAACCACTCCCTAATCCATGTACATGTGTTTCCTTGAATCCCAACTGCATTCAATTTGAGAATTAATCTTTTGTG
>NW_024473761.1:0-770 GCF_017654505.1 Polyodon spathula | reverse complement strand
GGCTCAGTTTTTAAAATTAAAATGATTAGTGTTAGCGTATGTTTTGTATGTTTCAAACATATCGTACCATAGCACTTCTCTTACACTGTCTTGTACACGAGGTATTCAGTATATATTGTACTGAAGCAATACAGCCACTAGAGGTACGAGTCCAGTGCTCTGGATACTACACCCTGCTCCACACACGGCAGCGGCGCCAGAGGTGTACCTAATATATAACGATTTGGTAGCGGATTTTACTAAAAACTTTTGTTTACATAATATGTATTATACAAATCAAAAGACCAAATTCATGACAGTGACATTTAATGTGTGGATTATAGCATTCAGACATTGCCAAACAGTTTCTGTTAATAGGAAAAACAATACAACCATACAGGGAGTGCAAGAAGCCCTCTGTCGAACCTTCGAAGGTTTAAAACAATCTTCAAATCCCTGGCTAATGAATTGTGTATTGGTCAAGTTTTCAACCAGAAATAATTGCACCTCAGATTTACCTCATGAACTACAATACTGCCACTAACGGAACAAATGTTTAGATAAAAAGCTGACTACCTCCGTCTGCCAATGTTAAGCAAGGGGATCACAAGATATAAACGATATAACCTGTTTAAAATACGTGAGACACCACACTGAAACCCCTCCGCTCTGCAGCTATGGTAACGGAACACATGTTTAAATAAAACTAGAGTTGGATTAAGTTACGTCTCTGTAGAAAACACATCCGTCTGCATGCCTGCTTGCTTGCTAGGTCATAAATTCCAGCAATG
>NW_024473760.1:0-1569 GCF_017654505.1 Polyodon spathula | reverse complement strand
TTAAGCAAGGGGTTCACAAGATATAAACGATATAACTTAGTTTAACTGTTTAAAATGTACAGAAATGTATGATTGGATTTGGATATGCAAATGATGTGCCCCGGCATGCGCAAATGAGTTTAGCTCAGAAAACAAGGAAACGCCCATCTGAACGAGGTACAATACAATGAGTTTGGTCCTGAAGTTCTTTCTAATGTCATAACGAATTGGGTTGTCTACAATTGTAATAGTCATCAATTATAACAGTTCAAAATCAATGTACCCTTAATCCAGGTCTTGTATGGCTGGAGATCTGATATTAAAAGGGGCCAATATAACCTTTTAATGTATACGGCTATAGTAAGATCATAACGATAACTCTGAGCAGTATTTTTGTTTGTTTGTTTTCAGCTAGTTAATAAATGTCCTGCATGCCGTTTTTCTCGACTCTTCAAATATCATTTAAAAAAATTAATTGGGTTATACAACAACAATATTTTAAACAAAAACATTAATATAATACATGCAGGGTATTCAATAAGCCCTTAATTTAAAATCTAACATTTGAAGTGTATTTTGCTAGACTTGTCTTCATATAATGTTATACAGCGATTTATTACAACAGCCTTAGCTTAATCAAAATCAGTTAAATGCTTTGCTCGGAACCTCATTATGCAATACAAATGAGTTCTAAATCACATTTTCGAAACAATAAATAAAGTGCAAAACTGAAATCATCCAGGTGAGCAGGTTTTGAAAGAACGCTGTACCTGGCAGGCTCTTCGTGAAGCAGTATGAGCGAAGGAGGTAGATGCCATACGCTGGCGCAACATACAGGTAGATGTGTTTCAGGTTTAACAAGACAGCAAACACCAGAGCCCCCTCCAGATGTCTGTTCTGCAAAACAAGAATCATTATCAAGGCTGAAAGAGCTCAGTCACATCTGAAAGTTTGTATACCAGGTAATGTTACAAACGACAGCAGCATTTCTATGCAGGTTATTGTTAGCCTATTTGACTGGATTGCTTCACTGGATCCACAGTAGTTTGGACTTCATTCTGTGTACCTTGAAACACACACCATATCATTCAACCAGGCAGGTGACAATTTTCATGGGAAACACCAAATCAAATGTATGTATATAGCGCATTTCATACACAAAGCTCCTCAAAGCAAAAAGAAAGCCAAACTAAAACAGATTTTAGTTTTTTTTTTGTTTGTTTTAAATAGAGTGAAAAAGCAAGATCAAATATGAAAGCAGTGCGGTATAATATAATGTTAAAAAAGAAATGTAAAAAGTAAAAAAGAAAGAAGGGTACACATTTTAAATATTGATTTTAAAAAGCTAAACTACAAAAGTATGTTATTAATTTTGACCAAAGAAAACATGAACTGGTGTACTGTCGCACTTCTGATACGAGGTGGCAATGCGTTCCACAATCTCGGAGGATAGTGGCTAAAAGCTCTCTCTCTCTCTGCCTTCCTTCTTGTGTATACTTGTGAGAGGCACAGAACCCTGCATCAGATCTTCTTAAATCACTTCCAAGTCATAATGAGCAGTCGGTCCGAGAATGTTAACATTGAATACAG
>NW_024473759.1:0-13977 GCF_017654505.1 Polyodon spathula | reverse complement strand
TAAGACCATTTTTATTTTTAGTTTACCTGAAAGAGTCTCGCAACTGAAAGAAGCAAAAAGCCAAACAAGAAGCCGTTGTACTGAAAATGAATAGCTGGACATGAGATAAGAATAAATAGTGTAGGTGATCTTAATCCAAATACTGTATCACTATTTACACAGGTTGGTGCTAAACCCTGTAATAAAAACTGCCGCTTTTCAGAGTTTCAACATGATAGCTGTAAATAAATACTGAATTTGCCACCAAATATAGTGGTAAAGGGCAGTGTTGTGTGATACACTGCCGTTATAGATTCTCCGGCTGCTGTCGTTGAGATGAGATGAGGTTAAAAGCTCTAAAGCCATCAATGCAGACGAGCCTGGCTCTTTTGGATTGTGGTTAAAACGCTCTCTTGCTGTGCGCGGGGTTGCCAGTTTGTGCCCAGCCTCCGCCCTGTTACGGGTAGATCTGTTTTTCCAGTGTCTACATTGTATACCATTTCCCAATTACTGGTGTAATTACGTACTGTATCTGTTTTACTGCCCCTTTATCACAGGCAAGACATTTACGCTACACACTGAAACAAACAATGTTAAATCGGTTCTGCCAGCTGAATCGAAGGATACGATCAATGATCAGGAGCGCAGAGTTACATAACAGCAGCACTGCAAGAATAAATGCTGGTTTCTCTAGAAGTTCCTTTGATTCTTTCCTCCCATTAACACACCTACAACACCTGCGCCAATATAAAGCAAGCTAAGCATGTTTCAAATCGATCCTATTGTTACAACTAAAATGAACACTGGCATGATTTAAGTGCTGAATAACCAGCATTTCTTTATCAAAATACTAGCAATGTGGGACAGGCCATATTCAAACCATGCAAACAATGGAGGATAATCCAGTGTCCATTCTGAAGTAGCCTACAAGAAAAAATGAGAATATATAAAGTCTTGTTTAATATTTTATGGCAAGCTATTTGGAGGGCTTTGATGCAAGTGGAAACACAAAAGAATCGCATCCTACTCTTGGTGATTCCAATGTAAAAAATTTAAATCTGGTAATCCTGAGCTAGTTCCCTGTCTCGACACTGAAACATTATGACATATTCTGTAATTACTTGCCAGTTCCCTGTCTCAACACTGAAACATTACGACATATTCTGCAATTACTTTTACTTAAGAAAACTATATAAGAACGGTCCAGTTTTTTTGTATTGTAATAGCGAGTAACTCCTATTTTTTCATGACAGACTACTTACCTCATAGTACCACTGAGAGACAGGGAAGCTGTGTGTGATTGCTAACCGGTTTCTGTGGACCTCGAAATCTGTCGAATGGCTACATAAAACTTTAATTACAAAAAATGTTCTTAAAGAAATCACATGCAAGTGTAGCCTATGTATAATAATGACAGTGACTATACAGGCAAGGTTTGATTAAACAAAACAGGCTACATGTGCATAGTTACTATACTAGTACCAGAGTCAAAAAACAGGAGACTTCCCTTCAGTTCATCGAAGCTGTAGCAACTTTGAAGCAGTTAAAATAATGTAATAATAAGCCATGCTATTGAAGTATGTAACATAAAAATACTACTTCATTGTGGAGTTCATTCCCTTTACATTGGACAGGGTTATTACCACAACATTTAATAAAATACGAGTCATATAACAGATTTGTGTGATGAGCTGTCTGAACACCATGTTTACATTAATCAAACGTCAAAATAAAAATGTATAACCGCGGTTAAGTGCTTGTCCAAGAGCAAAATATCAAACTGTTTAGCTTCCTTACTATGTGGTTATAAACAGGCATTTTAACAGATGCACTCCGATTGCTAAAGTCAGGAACCAACTCCACCTCACAGACGTGAGCCCGCCATTACAGTTTTCAAAAGACTTTATTGACAACTAATGGTAGGTAACAACACACCGAGCCGAGACAGTATTCTCTGCACACACAACACATTGCTTTCCTGCTTCGCGTACCGATAGCGATTTGCTTAAACAATCTACTAAATTTAAAAATGTATGATATCGATAAATGACAAAGCAACATAGGCAGCGCGATTGGGAGGCAGCACATATTAAAAAGGTATTTTTGTTGGACGGGTTTATTGAAACCGCATGTTGCTGAAGGTCACCCAGTTCTATTTTTCTGCTTACTGTAGTAGTTGTGTAACAGCCTGCAAGTGCAGAGCATTTTTTTTAGAATATATATATATATATATATATATATATATATATATTCATAATTATGCCAAAATAACCTCTATGATTTAACAATATAAATTGTATACTGCTATTCGAAACACTGGTATGAGCAGCAGGTGGGCTGCACAGGATTGTGCACAACCGTGACAACACACGTGACAAATAATCTTAAACACAATTTACACCATCTAAAACCACTAATCTCTTATTCCAACCAGTATATACAGCCTCCTCAGAGCCTGTCAAAAATTGCAAGTTCAGACTATATTTCAAGTCGTTACAAGCGGGGTATTGGGTCAAGTTTTCAACCAGCAATAATCGCGCCTCGGATTTACCTCATTGGCTACGATACTGCCACTGCGCAAAGATAACACACATGCTGAAGCCGGGCTTCCGCTTTGAGTGACACTAGAGTCCTTGCTATGGTGTCATTTATTAGCGCAGACAAACACATTGCATTTAAAAAAAAAATATGCATTGATTTAAAATATTGCATATGCTAGCCCAAATACACAAAACAAACAACACATAACAGAGAGCAATGAGTTTGAAATGCACTGCCGCTTACATAAAGGCTTGCTGGGATTGCAATATGCTAATATCGCCCCGTCCAATGTTCACTTGCGTGCGTAGCTTTAAGGTTCTGACTCCTGCTATCAGGATGTTGCAGCACATGTGTGATTAAGTGCTAAATAATCAGCATTTATTTTTAACAAAATACTTAGTAATGTGGGACAGGCCATATTCAAAGCACGCAAACAATGGAGTGCCCTCTAATGTCCATTCAGAAAAAGCATGAAAGGTAAAACAATGCGAATATATGAGCTGGTTGTACATTTTCAGGCAAGCTATTTGGAGGTTTTTGATGCAAGTGGAAACACAAAAGAATCGCATCCTACTCTTGGTGAATCCAATGTAACATTTTTAAATCTGGTAATCCTGAGCTAGTTCCCTGTCTCGACACTGAAACATTAAGACAAATGTTGTAATTATTTTGACAGAAGGAAACTATACATCAATACAATATAAGACTATAAAGTGGTACCGTCTTATATATTATTTTGTATTCTAATAGCGAGTACATTTTTTTTCCCTACAAGAAATCACAGGAAGTGTAGCCTACGTATCATAATGATACTAGTGACAATACAGCCAGGTTGCTACGCAACAAAACGGCATACGTAGCGACAGTTACCATAGCACCAGAGTGACACAAAATGAACTTCTTTGTTTTCCCTTCAATTCCAAAGCAGTTCAAATAACTATATATAATATAGTAAACTGGAGAACTGTTTCGTTTCTTACTGTGTGGTTATAAGCAGGCTTCTAAACTAGACTCCAATTGCTAAAATCAGAAATCAACTCCGGCCGCGACAGACGCCATTAGACTTTTCAAAAAACTTTACTGACAACTAATGGAAGAAGAGCACACTGAGCTGAGACAGTGTTGCACAACACATTGCTTTCTGACAGAGCTCTCTCTAATCAAGCTACTACCTTTCCCAATAGGGATAATGTCGATAAAGCAACACAAGGAGCATGATTACGACTTATTACACATGAAATGGGTATTTTTGTTGGACGGGTTTGTTGAAAATGTTGATGAAAATCAGCTAGTTCTATTTTTTTCAGATGAATCTCCTAATTCTGTAACAGAACCTGCAAGTGCACTTATTTTTATTAGTAAGACACGTTTAAATTAAACAAACCATAGCTTTGAAGCATACATTTGATATTAGTTGAAGCACCTATCTGTCCAGCACGATGGACTAATAAAACCTCAACAGCCACATCTCCAATAATAACAATCTACTTTAACCAGTATATACAGTCTTCTCAAACCCTGTCAAAAACTGCAAGTCCTGACTATATTTCAAGTCGCTACAAGCAGGATATTGGGTAAAAATTTCAACCAGCAATAAACAGCACCTCCAATTTAAATCATAAGCTGTAATACTAAAACTGCGCAAAGCTGACTACCCTCCCACACGTGAGACACCACACTGAAACCCCTCCGCTCTGCAGCTATGGTAACGGAACACTTGGTTAGATAAAACAAGAGTTAGATGAATTTATGTCTGTGTAGAAAACACATCCGTCTGCAATGCAATGTTAAGCAAGGGGTCCACAAGATATAAACGATATAACTTAGTTTAACTGTTTAAAATGTACAGAAATGTATGATGGGATTCGGATATGCAAATGAAGTGCCCGAGCATGCGCAAATGAGTTTAGCTCAGAAAACAAGGAAATCTGAACGAGGTTCAATATAATGCGTTTGGTCCTGAAGTTCTTTCTAATGAAACCGAACACTGTTTAAACACAAGTTCACAAACACAAAATCTCTACACAGACCATCACCAAGGGGTATAGAAGAACGGAGTGAAACCCTTCATATGCGTGAACTTGCTAATGTGATCAATGTCTCAGAAAGAGTGTATGAACAAACACACTGCGTTTTAATAAGAATTAAGGATTACATTTTGTCACGGGTAAATTGTGTAAAAACACGTCACGGCTAAAAATAGACAATTTGACTGGAAACGATATGTATCAATACAAAAATAACAGTAGTTTAATATTTGTGCTAAATGAACAGTCGTTTCAAACAGCCGTTACAGGTTTTCTTTTATTTGTAACATGTACTCCTTGTCCAATTAAAAAAAAAAAAAAAAAAAAAAAATAAAATAATCTGAAATGATATATATATATATATATATATATATATATATATATATATATATATATAATACCTGCTTTGTAAATTGAGACGTTTCTAATAATATATGTTTTTCTTTAAAGTCTAGTTAATAAACGCAGCTGTGGTTTTGGTATTGCTACATGGACATGAAAAGCTCACTTTGATTCGACGTCTGTCATCCATGACGAGCACAGCAGGATCCTTCTGCTACTCTGCTGCCGCTCACCGTTTTCTTGAGCCGGATCAGATCATAGTTTTTGACAATGTCAGACAGAGTTCAACAATGGACCGGAAAGGGATATTCGCGATTTCGGACCAGTTCTGACATAGGACCGCAAAAGGTGAATGGTTTTATACTCTCTTGTCAGATTTCTGTTGAATTTTTAAGCATTGAATTCCCAGTTTACACAAAGACAGCGGTCCTGATTCAACCTCTGGGCAATCCGAGCCCTTCGTGACTGTGATATTTCAGTCATGTGATTGAGCTCGTACCGGCAATGCATCGTCATTGGAAACGTGTAATACAAAATATTAAAAACGTGCTGATACGGGATTTGCACCCGATACCTCTCGCATCCGAAGCGAGAATCATACCCCTAGACGAAAGAGCCGACTGCTGCCAGTATCTTAGTACAACCAGCTTCCAAAGTGTAGACCTAGTTGTTCTGTTTTGAGGAATCCGCGTCTCCTTGCTGTGTACCTGTTAGCGATTGTCTGATTCCTTTGCCTGGCGGCTCGCATTTCTATGGGCATCGAAAGGTGGTCGCTATAGATGAGTAATCTGATTTAGATGGGATTTTGTTTCGAATGCATTCATTAGCCTACATACATATAAAAATGAAAAAAAAAAAAAAGACCTGGGCCGATTCAGCCCTCTAGCTACTCCTCTTTGTTCTGCGGTTTGTAACTCAGGGCGCCCAGCTGAGTGCTCAAACAGGAGCTTCTTTGTAGTTTGTCATGTTTGTATAGTGGTTAGTACTTTGTGTTGTGGCTGCAACAACCCTGTTCAAATCTGTGTCATGGCAGGTGACATCCTCATACAGCACAGAATTGTTTGTTTATTTTTTCTTCCCACACATCTTCATTGCATGCACCTTTATGAAAGAAACTAGAATACAATAATTGCTTCATCGTGTGAGTACAGTTATGTTACACGTCATGCTGTCTTTGAAAGAATAATAACATTATTCCATTATTATCGATCATTAAAAAAAAAAAAAAAAAATCAATCTCCCTGTCAGGAAATTGAACCCCAGTCCACCACGACAAGTAGAGATACTGAACTCTATACTCACACTTCTTAACAGAATGTGATCAATATAACCTCCTCCCTCCTTCTTAACAGAATGTGATCAATATAACCTCCTCCCTCCTTCTTAACAGAATGTGATCAATATAACCTCCTCCCTCCTTCTTAACAGAATGTGATCAATATAACCTCCTCCCTCCTTCTTAACAGAATGTGATCAATATAACCTCCTCCCTCCTTCTTAACAGAATGTAATCAGTATAACCTCCTCCCTCCTTCTTAACAGAATGTGATCAATATAACCTCCTCCCTCCTTCTTAACAGAATGTGATCAATATAACCTCCTCCCTCCTTCTTAACAGAATGTGATCAATATAACCTCCTCCCTCCTTCTTAACACAATGTGATCAGTATAACCTCCTCCCTCCTTCTTAACACAATGTGATCAGTATAACCTCCTCCCTCCTTCTTAACACAATGTGATCAGTATAACCTCCTCCCTCCTTCTTAACAGAATGTGATCAATATAACCTCCTCCCTCCTTCTTAACAGAATGTGATCAATATAACCTCCTCCCTCCTTCTTAACAGAATGTGATCAATATACCTCCTCCCTCCTTCTTAACAGAATGTGATCAATATAACCTCCTCCCTCCTTCTTAATAGAATGTGATCAATATAACCTCCTCCTCTCCTTCTTAACAATCAATATAACCTCCTCCCTCCTTCTTGTGATCAATATAAACTCCTCCCTCCTCCTCCCTCCTTCTTAACAGAATGTAATCAATATAACCTCCTCCCTCCTTCTTAACAGAATGTGATCAATATAACCTCCTCCCTCCTTCCTAACAGAATGTAATCAATATAACCTCCTCCCTCCTTCTTAACAGAATGTGATCAATATAACCTCCTCCCTCCTTCTTAACAGAATGTAACCTCCTCCCTCCTTCTTCAATATCAATATAACCTCCTCCCTCCTTCTTAACAGAATGTGATCAATATAACCTCCTCCCTCCTTCTTAACAGAATGTGATCAATATAACCTCCTCCCTCCTTCTTAACAGAATGTGATCAATATAACCTCCTCCCTCCTTCTTAACAGAATGTGATCAATATAACCTCCTCCCTCCTTCTTAACAGAATGTGATCAATATAACCTCCTCCCTCCTTCTTAACAGAATGTGATCAATATAACCTCCTCCCTCCTTCTTAACAGAATGTGATCAATATAACCTCCTCCCTCCTTCTTAACAGAATGTGATCAATATAACCTCCTCCCTCCTCACAATGTGATCCTCCTCCCTCTTAACAGAATGTGATCAATATAACCTCCTCCCTCCTTCTTAACAGAATGTGATCAATATACCTCCCTCTCCTCTTAACAGAATGTGATCAATATAACCTCCTCCCTCCTTCTTAACAGAATGTGATCAATATAACCTCCTCCCTCCTTCTTAACAGAATGTGATCAATATAACCTCCTCCCTCCTTCTTAACAGAATGTGATCAATATAACCTCCTCCCTCCTTCTTAACAGAATGTGATCAATATAACCTCCTCCCTCCTTCTCAAAAGAATGTGATCAATATAACCTCCTCCCTCCTTCCTAACAGAATGTGATCAATATAACCTCCTCCCTCCTTCTTCAATATAACCTCCTCCCTCCTTCTTAACAGAATGTAATCAATATAACCTCCTCCCTCCTTCTTAACAGAATGTGATCAATATAACCTCCTCCCTCCTTCTTAACAGAATGTAATCAATATAACCTCCTCCCTCCTTCTTAACAGAATGTGATCAATATAACCTCCTCCCTCCTTCTTAACAGAATGTGATCAATATAACCTCCTCCCTCCTTCTTAACAGAATGTGATCAATATAACCTCCTCCCTCCTTCTTAACAGAATGTGATCAATATAACCTCCTCCCTCCTTCTTAAGAGAATGTGATCAATATAACCTCCTCTCTCCATCTTAACAGATTGTGATCAATATAATCTCCTCCCTCCTTCTTAACATGATGTAATCAATATAACCTCCTCCCTCCTTCTTAACCCAATGTGATCAATATTACCTTCTCCCTCCTTCCTAACAGAATGTGATCAATATAACCTCCTCCCTCCTTCTTAACAGAATGTGATCAATATAACCTCCTCCCTCCTTCTTAACAGAATGTGATCAATATAACCTCCTCCCTCCTTCTTAACAGAATGTGATCAATATAACCTCCTCCCTCCTTCTTAACAGAATGTAATCAATATAACCTCCTCCCTCCTTCTTAACAGAATGTGATCAATATAACCTCCTCCCTCCTGATCTTAACACAGAATGTGATCAATATAACCTCCTCCCTCCTTCTTAACAGAATGTGATCAATATAACCTCCTCCCTCCTTCTTAACAGAATGTAATCAATATAACCTCCTCCCTCCTTCTTAACAGAATGTGATCAATATAACCTCCTCCCTCCTTCTTAACAGAATGTGATCAATATAACCTCCTCCCTCCTTCTTAACAGAATGTAATCAATATAACCTCCTCCCTCCTTCTTAACAGAATGTGATCAATATAACCTCCTCCCTCCTTCTTAACAGAATGTGATCAATATAACCTCCCTCCCTCCTTCTTAACAGAATGTGATCAATATAACCTCCTCCCTCCTTCTTAACAGAATGTGATCAATATAACCTCCTCCCTCCTTCTTAACAGAATGTGATCAATATAACCTCCTCCCTCCTTAACAGAATGTGATCAATATAACCTCCTCCCTCCTTCTTAACAGAATGTGATCAATATAACCTCCTCCCTCCTTCTTAACAGAATGTGATCAATATAACCTCCTCCCTCCTTCTTAACAGAATGTAATCAATATAACCTCCTCCCTCCTTCTTAACAGAATGTGATCAATATAACCTCCTCCCTCCTTCTTAACAGAATGTGATCAATATAACCTCCTCCCTCCTTCTTAACAGAATGTGATCAATATAACCTCCTCCCTCCTTCTTAACAGAATGTGATCAATATAACCTCCTCCCTCCTTCTTAACAGAATGTGATCAATATAACCTCCTCCCTCCTTCTTAACAGAATGTGATCAATATAACCTCCTCCCTCCTTCTTAACAGAATGTGATCAATATAACCTCCTCCCTCCTTCTTAACAGAATGTAATCAATATAACCTCCTCCCTCCTTCTTAACAGAATGTGATCAATATAACCTCCTCCCTCCTTCTTAACAGAATGTGATCAATATAACCTCCTCCCTCCTCTTAACAGAATGTGATCAATATAACCTCCTCCCTCCTTCTTAACAGAATGTGATCAATATAACCTCCTCCCTCCTTCTTAACAGAATGTGATCAATATAACCTCCTCCCTCCTTCTTAACAGAATGTGATCAATATAACCTCCTCCCTCCTTCTTAACAGAATGTGATCAATATAACCTCCTCCCTCCTTCTTAACAGAATGTGATCAATATAACCTCCTCCCTCCTTCTTAACAGAATGTGATCAATATAACCTCCTCCCTCCTTCTTAACAGAATGTGATCAATATAACCTCCTCCCTCCTTCTTAACAGAATGTAATCAATATAACCTCCTCCCTCCTTCTTAACAGAATGTGATCAATATAACCTCCTCCCTCCTTCTTAACAGAATGTGATCAATATAACCTCCTCCCTCCTTCTTAACAGAATGTGATCAATATAACCTCCTCCCTCCTTCTTAACAGAATGTGATCAATATAACCTCCTCCCTCCTTCTTAACAGAATGTGATCAATATAACCTCCTCCCTCCTTCTTAACAGAATGTGATCAATATAACCTCCTCCCTCCTTCTTAACAGAATGTGATCAATATAACCTCCTCCCTCCTTCTTAACAGAATGTGATCAATATAACCTCCTCCCTCCTTCTTAACAGAATGTGATCAATATAACCTCCTCCCTCCTTCTTAACAGAATGTGATCAATATAACCTCCTCCCTCCTTCTTAACAGAATGTGATCAATATAACCTCCTCCCTCCTTCTTAACAGAATGTAATCAATATAACCTCCTCCCTCCTTCTTAACAGAATGTGATCAATATAACCTCCTCCCTCCTTCTTAACAGAATGTGATCAATATAACCTCCTCCCTCCTTCTTAACAGAATGTGATCAATATAACCTCCTCCCTCCTTCTTAACACAATGTGATCAGTATAACCTCCTCCCTCCTTCTTAACAGAATGTGATCAATATAACCTCCTCCCTCCTTCTTAACAGAATGTGATCAATATAACCTCCTCCCTCCTTCTTAACAGAATGTGATCAATATAACCTCCTCCCTCATCTTAACTGATCTATAACCTCCTCCCTCCTTCAGAATGTGATCAATATAACCTCCTCCCTCCTTCTTAACAGAATGTGATCAATATAACCTCCTCCCTCCCTTAACCAATATAACCTCCTCCCTCCTTCTTAACAGAATGTGATCAATATAACCTCCTCCCTCCTTCTTAACAGAATGTGATCAATATAACCTCCTCCCTCCTTCTTAACAGAATGTGATCAATATAACCTCCTCCCTCCTTCTTAACAGAATGTGATCAATATAACCTCCTCCCTCCTTCTTAACAGAATGTGATCAATATAACCTCCTCCCTCCTTCTTAACAGAATGTGATCAATATAACCTCCTCCCTCCTTCTTAACAGAATGTAATCAATATAACCTCCTCCCTCCTTCTTAACAGAATGTGATCAATATAACCTCCTCCCTCCTTCTTAACAGATCAATATAACCTCCTCCCTCCTTCTTAACAGAATGTGATCAATATAACCTCCTCCCTCCTTCTTAACAGAATGTGATCAATATAACCTCCTCCCTCCTTCTTAACAGAATGTGATCAATATAACCTCCTCCCTCCTTCTTAACAGAATGTGATCAATATAACCTCCTCCCTCCTTCTTAACAGAATGTGATCAATATAACCTCCTCCCTCCTTCTTAACAGAATGTGATCAATATAACCTCCTCCCTCCTTCTTAACAGAATGTAATCAATATAACCTCCTCCCTCCTTCTTAACAGAATGTGATCAATATAACCTCCTCCCTCCTTCTTAACACAATGTGATCAATATAACCTCCTCCCTCCTTCTTAACAGAATGTGATCAATATAACCTCCCTCTCCTTCTTAACAGAATGTGATCAATATAACCTCCTCCCTCCTCCTTAACAGAATGTGATCAATATAACCTCCTCCCTCCTTCCTAACAGAATGTGATCAATATAACCTCCTCCCTCCTTCTTAACAGAATGTGATCAATATAACCTCCTCCCTCCTTCTTAACAGAATGTGATCAATATAACCTCCTCCCTCCTTCTTAACAGAATGTAATCAATATAACCTCCTCCCTCCTTCTTAACAGAATGTGATCAATATAACCTCCTCCCTCCTTCTTAACAGAATGTGATCAATATAACCTCCTCCCTCCTTCTTAACAGAATGTAATCAATATAACCTCCTCCCTCCTTCTTAACAGAATGTGATCAATATAACCTCCTCCCTCCTTCTTAACAGAATGTGATCAATATAACCTCCTCCCTCCTTCTTAACAGAATGTGATCAATATAACCTCCTCCCTCCTTCTTAACAGAATGTGATCAATATAACCTCCTCCCTCCTTCTTAACAGAATGTGATCAATATAACCTCCTCCCTCCTTCTTAACAGAATGTGATCAATATAACCTCCTCCCTCCTTCTTAACAGAATGTGATCAATATAACCTCCTCCCTCCTTCTTAACAGAATGTGATCAATATAACCTCCTCCCTCCTTCTTAACAGAATGTAATCAATATAACCTCCTCCCTCCTTCTTAACAGAATGTGATCAATATAACCTCCTCCCTCCTTCTTAACAGAATGTAATCAATATAACCTCCTCCCTCCTTCTTAACAGAATGTAATCAATATAACCTCCTCCCTCCTTCTTAACAGAATGTAATCAATATAACCTCCTCCCTCCTTCTTAACAGAATGTGATCAATATAACCTCCTCCCTCCTTCTTAACAGAATGTGATCAATATAACCTCCTCCCTCCTTCTTAACAGAATGTGATCAATATAACCTCCTCCCTCCTTCTTAACAGAATGTAATCAATATAACCTCCTCCCTCCTTCTTAACAGAATGTGATCAATATAACCTCCTCCCTCCTTCTTAACAGAATGTGATCAATATAACCTCCTCCCTCCTTCTTAACAGAATGTGATCAATATAACCTCCTCCCTCCTTCTTAACAGAATGTGATCAATATAACCTCCTCCCTCCTTCTTAACAGAATGTGATCAATATAACCTCCTCCCTCCTTCTTAACAGAATGTGATCAATATAACCTCCTCCCTCCTTCTTAACAGAATGTGATCAATATAACCTCCTCCCTCCTTCTTAACAGAATGTAATCAATATAACCTCCTCCCTCCTTCTTAACAGAATGTGATCAATATAACCTCCTCCCTCCTTCTTAACAGAATGTGATCAATATAACCTCCTCCCTCCTTCTTAACAGAATGTGATCTTAACAGAATGTGATCAATATAACCTCCTCCCTCCTTCTTAACAGAATGTAATCAATATAACCTCCTCCCTCCTTCTTAACAGAATGTGATCAATATAACCTCCTCCCTCCTTCTTAACAGAATGTGATCAATATAACCTCCTCCCTCCTTCTTAACAGAATGTGATCAATATAACCTCCTCCCTCCTTCTTAACAGAATGTGATCAATATAACCCCCTCCCTCCTTCTTAACAGAATGTGATCAATATAACCCCCTCCCTCCTTCTTAACAGAATGTGATCAATATAACCTCCTCCATCCTTCTTAACAGAATGTGATCAATATAACCTCCTCCCTCCTTCTTAACAGAATGTGATCAATATAACCTTAACCTCCCTCCTTCTTAACAGAATGTGATCAATATAACCCCCTCCCTCCTTCTTAACAGACATGCGAAGGGTAATGTACACGGTCGACAGCAGCTCAGTCTTGTGTTATTGGTGTATTTTCCATGGCACGCCATACCTCATTATTGCACTAGAGGGATAGAAAATGCCGTATTTTTCATTCACAGCACCTGCTGTCCAGGTAGCTCAGTCAGCAGAGCAGCAGACTGATGGGCTCAGGGTTGTGGGTGGGTTCAAGCCCCCCCCTTGATTGTTAATGTTAAATACAGTTCCTAATTGCAGGCAGTGCTGGCTCTGAAGGCTCTATAGTTTAGTACATGGTGCTGACTCTGTGTTGGAGCCACACTGGTGTCAGTTTCATAATCTCCACACTGACAGGCTGTACTTCTGTTCTTATACACGGAGAACTCATCTTTCAACAAGAAGGGTTCTACTCAAGGTATTTTCTAATGCCAAAAAAGGATGGTGGTCTTTGCCCCGTCCCACACCTGAGACACCTCAACGGGCTCTTGAGGGAGAGGAGGTTCCAGATGGTAACACATTGTCATCCTCCAGTCGGTCTGGCCGGGCGACTGGTTTACAGTTGTGGCTTAAGGGATGCATATTTTCATGTCCCTGTGTGTCCTGCACACAGGAAATATCTCTGCTTCCCTTTTCAGTGAAGCACTTTTGATTTTTCTGTGCTCCCGTTTGTTCTCTCTTAGCACCCCGCACGTTCTCAGTGACCCCCAAAAAAGAGGTCAAAGTTCAAAATAAAGTTTTTACATCAAGAATACACAATATATAATTATTCATTATATAGAGTCAGTTGACAGCGACCAGCATGCACAAACAGAACAGATCTACATGACATGGTTCCCAAGTTAGAACCATTACAGCCCAATAATAATA
>NW_024473757.1:0-13884 GCF_017654505.1 Polyodon spathula | reverse complement strand
GTGTGTGTGTGTATCAGTGTGTGTGTGTGTGTGTGTGGGTGTGGGTGTACAGATGTGGAAGTCACACACACCACATCAGGGTGGCAGGTGTGTGTGTGTGTGTGTGTGTGTGTGTGGGTGTGTGTAGTGTGTGTCAGGTAGCAGTGTGTGTGTGTGTGTGTGTGTGTGGTGCAGTTTAGTCTACACACCAGTCAGTGTCGTGTGGTGTGTGTGTGTGTTCAGTGTGTGTGCTCTCAAGGGTACATTCCAGGGAGTGTGTGTGTGTGTGTGTGTGTGTGTGTGTGTTGATCTAAGGTCAGGATAGCAGTGTGTGTGTGTGTGTGTGTGTGTGTAAGGTCAGGATAGCAGTGTGTGTGTGTGTGTGTGTGTGTGTTGATGTAAGGGAAGCATGTGTGTGTGTGTGTGTGTGTGTGTGTGTGTTGTGTATGGATCTCCTAGTCTGAGTGACCATGTGTGGTGTGTGTGTGTGTGTGTGTGTGTGTGTGTGTGTTGATCTAAGGTCAGGATAGCAGTGTGTGTGTGTGTGTGTGTGTGTGTGTGTGTTGATCTAAGTGTGTGTGTAACGTCTAGGGTGTGTGATCTCTCATCGATGTAGTAGTGTCAGGTCTTGTCTCAGTGTTGATCCAGGTCAGGATCGTGTGCGTACCACACACAGTACACACTGTGTGTGTGTGTTGATCTAAGGTCAGGCATACATATAGTCGATCACACCACACACATGTGTGGTAGATTCCAGTGTCCTGTCTTCACAGGTTGGGTGTGTGTGTGTGTGTAGTGATCTAAGGTGTGTGTGTGGTGTGTGTGTGTGTGTGTGTGTGTGTGTCTGGTGTCAGTGTGTGTGTGTGTGTGTGTGTGTGTGTTGTGTGTGTGTGTGTGTGTGTGTGTGTATCTGGTCAGCTATCACAGTCCAGTAGTCAGTGTGTGGTGTTGTGTAGATCTGGTGTCAGTCCTAGCAGTGTGTCACACCACACAACACACTGATCAGTCAGGATTCCAGTGTTTTGTATGTGTCACACAATCTGAGGTAGATATCCAGTCCCGTGTGTGTGTGTCGTGTTGACTACGAGGTCAGGATAGCAGTTTGTGTGTGTGTGTGTGTGTGTGTGTGTGTGTGTGTGTGTGTGTTTTGATCTAAGGGTCAGGATAGCGTGTGTGTGTGTGTGTGTTGATAGGTGTGTGTGTGTGTGTGTGTGTGTGTTGATGTGTTGGTCAGGATGGTCAGTCCACAGTGTAAGTGTGTTTGTGTGTGTGTGTGTGTGTGTGTGTGTGTGATCTGAGGTCAGGATAGCAGTGTGTGTGTGTGTGTGTGTTGATCTGAGGTCAGGATAGCAGTGTGTGTGTGTGTGTGTTGTTCAATGGTCAGTTGTGTGTGTGTGTGTGTGTGTGTGTGTGTTGATCTAAGGTAAGCAATATCAATACGTCCACCCACACATCACCACACACAACTAGACCACAGCAGTGTGTGCAGTGTGTGTGTGTGTGTGTGTGTGTGTGTGTTGATCTGGTGTCAGGATAGCAGACAGTTTATAAGAACTTCTCAGCTATATATATCAATCAATCAATATCAATCAATATTTATTTTATATATAGCGCCTTTCATAGTGGACCACAATCACAAAACGCTTTACAAGATAGTGAGGAACAATGTACATACATTAAATACAGTGAAATGCAAGGCATAGCACATTAAATACAACAGTTAAAAACAATGCAAATACATTAAATACAGTGAAATTCAGGGCATTAAATACAACGCAAATACATGAAATACAGGCACATTACATTAAATACAAGGCTAGGATGTGAATTCTAATCATTGTGGATGTGCGTGTCATACAGAATCATACGAATAGAATGGAGTAAAAAAACTGAAATAGCAATTTAGACAGCAGCTAGTAACAGATTTCAGGCTTGAAGAGCATTGAAAAACAAAAGAGAACAGGCAGGTCTTGAGAGTTGATTTGAAGCGAGTGATTGAGGGAGCTGCACACATTAGAGCTGGGAGAGAGATCCAGAGAGTCGGGGCCATGAAGCTAAAAGAGCCGCTCTCCCAGTGTGGGGTGCTTTTGCTTGGGTATAACAAGCAGGCCAGAGTCAAAGGAGCTCAGCTTGCATTCAGGGACACAGTGGCTCAGCAGGCTGGAGAGATACTCTGGACCTGTGTGATGAAAGGTCTTTAGGCAAGCAGGAGAATTTTGAAATAATCCTGAACTTTACATGTAGCCAGTGCAGCTGGGCAAGACAGGGGGTCATGTGATCATGTTTTATACATCGAGTAAGAATCCTAGCAGCGGCATTTTGAACAACCTGTTGAGTACATAGATTGCATGCACCCTGCAAATGACTTTATATCATTTTGTTAGCTAAATGGTATTCCCATTGCAGAGTGAGTGCTGACTTCTCATTCATACTGTCCAGCACGTTGCATCTCTCACTGCCACGCACAGAGAAAAGGGGCGGCACACACCTGTAGCAGGGGCTAAGCACAGGAATGCTTGTACAGTAAGAACAGATACTAAACAGTGCATTAAGTAGGTGGAAACCTCGCTAATTGGTCATGTCTGTAGAGGGCGTGGCTCACCCTAATAGCTAGACTCAGTCCAGTCCCTGGTGTTCATGATCTATTTCTAACACTAGCAGAGAGGGTCTAACTCATTGATACATCATAACCTTGTGATAAGAGAGACGGTGTGGCTCATATATACCGTTTAGTGCACTGTTTAAAATACATTAAGATTCTAGAGGCATAGGGACCTCAAGAGCTGTCCCCAGTATTTAGCAATCTCTTCACAATGCCTCTCCAGCTCAAACGTATGTTACTTGAATGTTGCTAGTTGTGATTTGCCTGCATTGACAGGAATTCTTTAAATAATAAGATGGTCTTCATCTTTATTTCCAGAATGATAGACTGGAATATAGATGGAACAGACTGCACTTAAATAACAAGGGAACCAGTCTACTCGGAGAAAAGATCCTCGAGCAGGTTCAGAAGCATTTAAACTAGAAAGGATGGGGGGAAAAATCAACAAAAAAACAGAAGGGAGACCGCATCAAAACAAGAACAACAACTCAGGTAAGACAACCATTAAATGTATTTATCTAAATGCTAGAAGTATCAGAAACAAAATTCTAGAACTTGAAGCTACTGCACTAACAGGTAACTATGATGTGATAGGTGTTACAGAAACGTGGTTATCTGAGAGTGATGGGGACGAATTTAATATTTGTGGGTATACACTGTATAGGAAAGACAGGCAGGACAGAAGAGGTGGAGGGATAACGCTATACATAAGAAACAGTCTTGAAGCCCAGGTGTTAAACCTGGACAAAGAAAATAAAGCCAAATCAATATGGGTCAGAATAACAGATATAAATTCAAAGGGCATAATAATAGGAGCTTGCCATAGATCTCCAGATTCAGAAGGTGAGCAAAATAATCTGTTATACAATGACATTAGAAATGCGTGTAGCAAAGGAGAAGCCATACTAATGGTGGATTTCAACTTCCCCCATATAAAATGGGAAAACCCAATGGGTAGCACGAAGGATGAAATAGAAATGGTGGAAATGACAAATGACTGCTTCCTAACACAATTTGTCAAGGCACCGACTAGAGGGGAGGCACGCCTTAATTTATTCTTTTCAAATAACAAAGACAGAATAACTAAAACAGAGGTCAGAGAACAACTAGCAAACTCAGATCACAACATGGTCTCATTTGAAGTGCTTTTTAAAACCCCAAAAGTAATGGCTAAAGCTAAGGTTTACAATTTTAGAAAAGCAAACTATGAAGGTATGAAACAGAGACTAACAGAAGTAGATTGGAGTAAAATAGAGAAAACACCCACAGAAGAAGGATGGTTGTTCTTCAAAAATGTAGTACTAGAGGCGCAAAACAATTACATCCCTAGAGTAGACAAATCTAAATGTAAAACTAAATTGCCAAAATGGTTTAATAGATCAATTGAAAAAAATATTCAGTGAAAAAAGGCACTTTACAGAGCATTAAAAAGGGACCAAAAACAAAGTACACAGAAAAAGTACACAGAACTGCAAACGAAAGTCACAAAGGCAAGTTAGAAAGGCCAAGAGAGAAATAGAAATGAACATTGTAAGGGGGCTAAAACCAATTCCAAAATGTTTTTCCAATATTACAACAGCAAGCGAACATTCAAAGAGGAGATTAAATGTTTAAGAGATACAAATGGCAAAATCATAGATGAAGAAGAAAAAATAGCAAATATATTAAATGATTACTTTTCACAAGTTTTTACAAAGGAAGATACTGACAACATGCCCCACATGTCATCCAGTTCCTATCCAGTTTTAAATAACTTTAGCATAACCAAGGCAGAAGTGTTAAAGGAACTAGGAGCTCTTAAAATAAACAAAGCCCCTGGGCTGGATGAGATCCTCCCAATAGTACTCAAAGAAATGAAAGAAGTAATTTACAAACCGCTAACCAAGATCATGCAGCAGTCTCTTGACACAGGGGTTGTACCGACAGACTGGAAAATTGCAAACGTAATACCGATCCACAAAAAGGGAAACAAAACTGAACCAGGTAACTACAGACCATTAAGCCTGACTTCTATTATATGCAAACATATGGAAACTATAATAAGATCCAAAATGGAAAATTACTTATATGATAACAGTATCCTGGGAGACAGTCAACATGGTTTTAGGAAAGGGAGATCGTGCCTAACTAACTTGCTTGATTTTTTTGAGGATGCAACATCGATAATGGATAATTGCAAAGCATATGACATGGTTTATTTTGATTTCCAGAAAGCTTTATAAAAGATTAATTCTTGATTAATTATTGGATGTTACTGGGGGTTTACTATTTTTTTTTATTGTTTTCATCTGTAAAGCGCTTTGAGACAATTGACTATGAAAGGTTCTATGTAAGAAATACCAGAAAGCTTTTGACAAAGTTCTGCATAAAAGATTAATTCTCAAACTGAACGCAGTATGGATTCAAGGAAACACATGTACATGGATTAGGGAGTGGTTAACATGTAGAAAACAGAAAGTACTGATTAGAGGAGAAATCTCAGAATGGAATGTGGTAACCAGTGCAGTACCAAAGGGATCAGTATTAGGTCCTCTGCTATTCCTAATCTACATTAATGATTTAGATTCTGGTATAGTAAGCAAACTTGTTAAATTTGCAGACGACACAAAAGTAGGAGGAGTGGCAAACACTGTTGCAGCAGCAAAGGTCATTCAAAATGATCTAGACAAGATTCAGAACTGGGCAGACACATGGCAAATTACATTTAATAGAGTAAAGTGTAAGGTACTGCACGCAGGAAATAAAAATGTGCATTATAAATATCATATGGGAGATACTGAAATTGGAGAAGGAATCTATGAAAAAGACCTAGGAGACAATGTGGGGAAGCTATAAAAAAGGCTAACAAGATGCTTGGATACATTGTGAAAAGTGTTGAATTTAAATCAAGGGAAGTAATGTTAAAACTGTACAATGCACTAGTAAGACCTCATCTTGAATATTGTGTTCAGTTCTGGTCACCTCGCTATAAAAAGGATATTGCTGCTCTAGAAAGAGTGCAAAGAAGAGCGACCAGAATTATTCCGGGCTTAAAAGGCACTGTGACCCTCTCGACAGTGTTACACTGCAGTAAGATAAACTGGGTGACCCTCTGGGTCACTGTGACCCTCTGTGACGAGTGTTACACTGCAATAAGATAAAGAACTGGGTCACTGTGACCCTCTCGACAGTGTTACACTGCATTAAGATAATGAACTGGGTCACTGTGACCCTCTCGACAGTGTTACACTGCAGTAAGATAAAGAACTGGGTCACTGTGACCCTCTCGACAGTGTTACACTGCAATAAGATAAAGAATCAATGACCCTCTCGACAGTGTTACACTGCAATAAGATAAAGAACTGGGTGACCCTCTCGACAGTGTTGTGAATGATAAAGAACTGGGTCACTGTGACCCTCTCGACAGTGTTACACTGCAGTAAGATAATGAACTGGGTCACTGTGACCCTCTCGACAGTGTTACACTGCAGTAAGATAATGAACTGGGTCACTGTGACCCTCTCAACAGTGACAGTGTTACACTGCAATAAGATAATGAACTGTGTCACTATGACCCTCTCGACAGTGTTACACTGCAGTAAGATAATGAACTGGGTCACTGTGACCCTCTCGACAGTGTTACACTGCAATAAGATAATGAACTGGGTCACTGTGACCCTCTCGACAGTGTTACACTGCAGTAAGATAATGAACTGGGTCACTGTGACCCTCTCGACAGTGTTACACTGCAGTAAGATAATGAACTGGGTCACTGTGACCCTCTCGACAGTGTTACACTGCAGTAAGATAACTGAACTGACAGTGTCACTGTGACCCTCTCGACAGTGTTACACTGCAGTAAGATAATGAACTGGGTCACTGTGACCCTCTCGACAGTGTTACACTGCAGTAAGATAATGAACTGGGTCACTGTGACCCTCTCGACAGTGTTACACTGCAGTTAAGATAATGAACTGGGTCACTGTGACCCTCTCGACAGTGTTACACTGCAGTAAGATAATGAACTGGGTCACTGTGACCCTCTCGACAGTGTTACACTGCAGTAAGATAATGAACTGGGTCACTGTGACCCTCTCGACAGTGTTACACTGCAGTAAGATAATGAACTGGGTCACTGTGACCCTCTCGACAGTGTTACACTGCAGTAAGATAATGAACTGGGTCACTGTGACCCTCTCGACAGTGTTACACTGCAGTAAGATAATGAACTGGGTCACTGTGACCCTCTCGACAGTGTTACACTGCAGTAAGATAATGAACTGGGTCACTGTGACCCTCTCGACAGTGTTACACTGCAGTAAGATAATGAACTGGGTCACTGTGACCCTCTCGACAGTGTTACACTGCAGTAAGATAATGAACTGGGTCACTGTGACCCTCTCGACAGTGTTACACTGCAATAAGATAAAGAACTGGGTCACTGTGACCCTCTCGACAGTGTTACACTGCAGTAAGATAATGAACTGGGTCACTGTGACCCTCTCGACAGTGTTACACTGCCCTCTCGCAGTGTTACACTGCAAGATAATGAACTGGGTCACTGTGACCCTCTCGACAGTGTTACACTGCAGTAAGATAATGAACTGGGTCACTGTGACCCTCTCGACAGTGTTACACTGCAATAAGATAATGAACTGGGTCACTGTGACCCTCTCGACAGTGTTACACTGCAATAAGATAATGAACTGGGTCACTGTGACCCTCTCGACAGTGTTACACTGCAGTAAGATAATGAACTGGGTCACTGTGACCCTCTCGACAGTGTTACACTGCAGTAAGATAATGAACTGGGTCACTGTGACCCTCTCGACAGTGTTACACTGCAGTAAGATAATGAACTGGGTCACTGTGACCCTCTCGACAGTGTTACACTGCAGTAAGATAATGAACTGGGTCACTGTGACCCTCTCGACAGTGTTACACTGCAGTAAGATAATGAACTGGGTCACTGTGACCCTCTCGACAGTGTTACACTGCAGTAAGATAATGAACTGGGTCACTGTGACCCTCTCGACAGTGTTACACTGCAGTAAGATAATGAACTGGGTCACTGTGACCCTCTCGACAGTGTTACACTGCAATAAGATAATGAACTGGGTCACTGTGACCCTCTCGACAGTGTTACACTGCAGTAAGATAATGAACTGGGTCACTGTGACCCTCTCGACAGTGTTACACTGCAGTAAGATAATGAACTGGGTCACTGTGACCCTCTCGACAGTGTTACACTGCAGTAAGATAATGAACTGGGTCACTGTGACCCTCTCGACAGTGTTACACTGCAGTAAGATAATGAACTGGGTCACTGTGACCCTCTCGACAGTGTTACACTGCAGTAAGATAATGAACTGGGTCACTGTGACCCTCTCGACAGTGTTACACTGCAGTAAGATAATGAACTGGGTCACTGTGACCCTCTCGACAGTGTTACACTGCAGTAAGATAATGAACTGGGTCACTGTGACCCTCTCGACAGTGTTACACTGCAGTAAGATAAAGAACTGGGTCACTGTGACCCTCTCGACAGTGTTACACTGCAATAAGATAATGAACTGGGTCACTGTGACCCTCTCGACAGTGTTACACTGCAGTAAGATAATGAACTGGGTCACTGTGACCCTCTCGACAGTGTTACACTGCAGTAAGATAATGAACTGGGTCACTGTGACCCTCTCGACAGTGTTACACTGCAATAAGATAATGAACTGGGTCACTGTGACCCTCTCGACAGTGTTACACTGCAGTAAGATAATGAACTGGGTCACTGTGACCCTCTCGACAGTGTTACACTGCAGTAAGATAATGAACTGGGTCACTGTGACCCTCTCGACAGTGTTACACTGCAGTAAGATAATGAACTGGGTCACTGTGACCCTCTCGACAGTGTTACACTGCAGTAAGATAATGAACTGGGTCACTGTGACCCTCTCGACAGTGTTACACTGCAGTAAGATAATGAACTGGGTCACTGTGACCCTCTCGACAGTGTTACACTGCAGTAAGATAATGAACTGGGTCACTGTGACCCTCTCGACAGTGTTACACTGCAATAAGATAAAGAACTGGGTCACTGTGACCCTCTCGACAGTGTTACACTGCAGTAAGATAATGAACTGGGTCACTGTGACCCTCTCGACAGTGTTACACTGCAGTAAGATAAAGAACTGGGTCACTGTGACCCTCTCGACAGTGTTACACTGCAGTAAGATAATGAACTGGGTCACTGTGACCCTCTCGACAGTGTTACACTGCAGTAAGATAATGAACTGGGTCACTGTGACCCTCTCGACAGTGTTACACTGCAGTAAGATAATGAACTGGGTCACTGTGACCCTCTCGACAGTGTTACACTGCAGTACGATAATGAACTGGGTCACTGTGACCCTCTCGACAGTGTTACACTGCAATAAGATAAAGAACTGGGTCACTGTGACCCTCTCGACAGTGTTACACTGCAGTAAGATAATGAACTGGGTCACTGTGACCCTCTCGACAGTGTTACACTGCAATAAGATAAAGAACTGGGTCACTGTGACCCTCTCGACAGTGTTACACTGCAATAAGATAACTGAACTGGGTCACTGTGACCCTCTCGACAGTGTTACACTGCAGTAAGATAATGAACTGGGTCACTGTGACCCTCTCGACAGTGTTACACTGCAATAAGATAAAGAACTGGGTCACTGTGACCCTCTCGACAGTGTTACACTGCAATAAGATAAAGAACTGGGTCACTGTGACCCTCTCGACAGTGTTACACTGCAATAAGATAAAGAACTGGGTCACTGTGACCCTCTCGACAGTGTTACACTGCAATAAGATAAAGAACTGGGTCACTGTGACCCTCTCGACAGTGTTACACTGCAGTAAGATAATGAACTGGGTCACTGTGACCCTCTCGACAGTGTTACACTGCATTAAGATAATGAACTGGGTCACTGTGACCCTCTCGACAGTGTTACACTGCAGTAAGATAATGAACTGGGTCACTGTGACCCTCTCGACAGTGTTACACTGCAGTAAGATAATGAACTGGGTCACTGTGACCCTCTCGACAGTGTTACACTGCAGTAAGATAATGAACTGGGTCACTGTGACCCTCTCGACAGTGTTACACTGCAATAAGATAAAGAACTGGGTCACTGTGACCCTCTCGACAGTGTTACACTGCAGTAAGATAATGAACTGGGTCACTGTGACCCTCTCGACAGTGTTACACTGCAGTAAGATAATGAACTGGGTCACTGTGACCCTCTCGACAGTGTTACACTGCAATAAGATAAAGAACTGGGTCACTGTGACCCTCTCGACAGTGTTACACTGCAGTAAGATAATGAACTGGGTCACTGTGACCCTCTCGACAGTGTTACACTGCAGTAAGATAATGAACTGGGTCACTGTGACCCTCTCGACAGTGTTACACTGCAGTAAGATAATGAACTGGGTCACTGTGACCCTCTCGACAGTGTTACACTGCAATAAGATAAAGAACTGGGTCACTGTGACCCTCTCGACAGTGTTACACTGCAGTAAGATAATGAACTGGGTCACTGTGACCCTCTCGACAGTGTTACACTGCAATAAGATAAAGAACTGGGTCACTGTGACCCTCTCGACAGTGTTACACTGCAGTAAGATAATGAACTGGGTCACTGTGACCCTCTCGACAGTGTTACACTGCAGTAAGATAATGAACTGGGTCACTGTGACCCTCTCGACAGTGTTACACTGCAATAAGATAAAGAACTGGGTCACTGTGACCCTCTCGACAGTGTTACACTGCAGTAAGATAATGAACTGGGTCACTGTGACCCTCTCGACAGTGTTACACTGCAGTAAGATAATGAACTGGGTCACTGTGACCCTCTCGACAGTGTTACACTGCAATAAGATAAAGAACTGGGTCACTGTGACCCTCTCGACAGTGTTACACTGCAATAAGATAAAGAACTGGGTCACTGTGACCCTCTCGACAGTGTTACACTGCAGTAAGATAATGAACTGGGTCACCCTCTCGACAGTGTTACACTGCAGTAAGATAATGAACTGGGTCACTGTGACCCTCTGTGACCCTCTCGACAGTGTTACACTGCAGTAAGATAATGAACTGGGTCACTGTGACCCTCTCGACAGTGTTACACTGCAGTAAGATAACGAACTGCATCACTGTGACCCTCTCGACAGTGTTACACTGCATTAAGATAATGAACTGGGTCACTGTGACCCTCTCGACAGTGTTACACTGCAGTAAGATAATGAACTGGGTCACTGTGACCCTCTCGACAGTGTTACACTGCAGTAAGATAATGAACTGGGTCACTGTGACCCTCTCGACAGTGTTACACTGCAGTACGATAATGAACTGGGTCACTGTGACCCTCTCGACAGTGTTACACTGCAGTAAGATAATGAACTGGGTCACTGTGACCCTCTCGACAGTGTTACACTGCAGTAAGATAATGAACTGGGTCACTGTGACCCTCTCGACAGTGTTACACTGCAGTACGATAATGAACTGGGTCACTGTGACCCTCTCGACAGTGTTACACTGCAGTAAGATAATGAACTGGGTCACTGTGACCCTCTCGACAGTGTTACACTGCAATAAGATAAAGAACTGGGTCACTGTGACCCTCTCGACAGTGTTACACTGCAATAAGATAAGATAATGAACTGGGTCACTGTGACCCTCTCGACAGTGTTACACTGCAATAAGATAAAGAACTGGGTCACTGTGACCCTCTCGACAGTGTTACACTGCAATAAGATAAAGAACTGGGTCACTGTGACCCTCTCGACAGTGTTACACTGCAGTAAGATAATGAACTGGGTCACTGTGACCCTCTCGACAGTGTTACACTGCAGTAAGATAATGAACTGGGTCACTGTGACCCTCTCGACAGTGTTACACTGCAGTACGATAATGAACTGGGTCACTGTGACCCTCTCGACAGTGTTACACTGCAATAAGATAAAGAACTGGGTCACTGTGACCCTCTCGACAGTGTTACACTGCAGTGTTAAGATAATGAACTGGGTCACTGTGACCCTCTCGACAGTGTTACACTGCAGTAAGATAATGAACTGGGTCACTGTGACCCTCTCGACAGTGTTACACTGCAGTAAGATAATGAACTGGGTCACTGTGACCCTCTCAGTGACAGTGTTACACTGCAGAACTTAAGATAATGAACTGGGTCACTGTGACCCTCTCGACAGTGTTACACTGCAGTAAGATAATGAACTGGGTCACTGTGACCCTCTCGACAGTGTTACACTGCACCCTCTACGATAATGAACTGGGTCACTGTGACCCTCTCGACAGTGTTACACTGCAGTACAGTGTTACACTGATAATGAACTGGGTCACTGTGACCCTCTCGACAGTGTTACACTGCAGTACGATAATGAACTGGGTCACTGTGACCCTCTCGACAGTGTTACACTGCAGTAAGATAATGAACTGGGTCACTGTGACCCTCTCGACAGTGTTACACTGCAGTAAGATAATGAACTGGGTCACTGTGACCCTCTCGACAGTGTTACACTGCAGTAAGATAACAGTGTTGCAATAAGATAATGACTGCAGTAAGATAACGAACTGGGTCACTGTGACCCTCTCGACAGTGTTACTCTGCAGTACGATAATGAACTGTGTCACTGTGACCCTCTCGACAGTGTTACACTGCAATAAGATCTTGGATGGATTCTGTTAATCTTTATTCTTTCTCTCACCAGATACTCTTATCAGTGAAACCCAGTTCCTTCTTGAAGCATTCAATACACAATGGATTATTTCTACACAAACTCTACCATGGTCCCGAGCAACAGCACAGCTCTGAACACCAGTGATGATTGGGAATGCAGAGACAATCCGGCTGCATTGCATTTATGGACGGCTCTGTCTGCTCTAGCTGGCATTCTGGGATTGCCAGCCAATGTGACAGTGCTGTGGATTTTATTGAGGAAACAAACTGCCCTCTCACCTTCTGAGGTTTTCATACTGAACCTGGCAGTCATGGATGCTTTGTTTTGCCTCAGTGTACCTGTTGGTATATATAATTTTTACTTTCCTGATCATAACATTGTTAACTTGGTAGACTATGTTGTCTATCATTTTAATGTGATTGGGGGTCCTCTGTTCCTTTGCTGTATCTGTGTGGAGCGTTACATGGCGGTGGTGCATCCAGTCACCTACCTGGGGCTCAAGTCTCTCACCTATAGAGTGCTGTGCTCTGCCATGGCTTGGGCCATTACTTTCTCCATCTACTTCACTATAAAAGAAGACGACTCTTTATATGCAGACACAGGTTTCATCTCTGCCATGTTAATTGTCATGATTTTCTGTAACGTCGCCATCCTGAGGGTCCTGAGGAGGTCTGCCCCGGGGAGAGACGAGATCCATCCCATGATGAAGAAAGCCTTCCAGAAGGTTTTAACTATTCTAATGCTTGTGTTAGTTTCCTATTCCCCTGTAGTCGCCACTTTCCCATTTAAATCTTATTTCAATGAGACTACATTCCAATGTTTTCTAATGCCAGTATGCTATTCCTTTCTTATCCCCAGGAGCTTCATACAGCCTTTGCTCCACCTGTCTAATGTGGTTACATTGTCTTGTGTGCAGTTTCCATGCAGTGGGGTGTGCTGTACAGCACTAAGCTCCTCTCCATGAAATCAACAGAAAACTCGTTCCATTGGAGAGCAAGTAGCTTCCAATGAAATGTTTCTGTCCTTTAACTGTTTAGATGTTTTGAATAGAGAAGCCAGGAGAGACAGTAATTAGGATTTGTGATGTCAATTTCAAACCAGCTGCAAGCACCTCAATCAGGCAATGCAAACATATCAATGAAACTCGTTATTTAAGAGTCAGCCCTCAGCTCAGCTCAGAGCGATTGCAAACAGCATTACAAGTTTGAAATGTCATGCTAGGCTAATTTCTCTAGAAGTGATTTTTTTGCTGTGTAGTGCTGCTCTTTATCGTCTGATTTCACACACTTACAGTCCATTAAAGTAACTACAGGGGGTTTTCATTGTGTACAAGTCGTTTGCCTCTCTATTTTAAAGAAATCCACTTCATCCTGTTAGTTGGGTTAGACTCCAAATCAGAGCTTCACTACCTTCTAGTCTATACGATGCATACTTTATTGAGAAAAAGAAGCCAATACGAGTTGCACTAAATGCTGGGATAGTTATCAAATATAATAAGCATAGCCTATGAATGCTTTTATTCTTTATTTATGCTTTAGCAGAATATTACATTTTATATTGTTGAATATTTTAATATGAACTGTAAAGTAAAGATA
>NW_024473756.1:0-2139 GCF_017654505.1 Polyodon spathula | reverse complement strand
TATACAGTCAAGTGCAAATCTATTAGAACACCTCAAGATTTGTCATTCCTGTCCTTGACATACCAGCCTGCATGAAAACCTCTGGGTGTGACCATTTCAATTCTCATCCAGGAATGAGAGATACTGACACAACAGGCACTCGTGTGTGGAAATGTGAAAACCACTTTGTGCTTTAATCAGGCATCTTAAACAACGGCTAAAAAGTGTCGTGCTTTCACCAAGTGTAACAAATGTGTATTTTAGTCACATATTCTGTACTTGTTGTATGTTTGACTAGTACGGGGACTGCTTTAATAAATCTATGATTGCACAGGGTGCTTTAAAGATGTTGATAATTAATTATACAGTAGCTGAATGCTGCTGTCATTTAAAATAGATTGATGTTTTAATGATCGGTAGCTTACCTTTCATCTCTGGTCATGTCATTGCTTCTAATTGATGCACCTGGTGCTTTTTTAGACAATTATGCATGTTGTTAATTGTTTCTAATTAAGCTATCTGCTTGATATCTTACATCATGTCATTGGCATTGGGGGGGGGGGGGGGGGGGGAGCAAGGACGAGCAGGACTGTGGTGTGTATCGAAGTCTATGGAAAGAAAGTGGGAATATTGATGCTATTCGTTTTCTGGTCGTATAGAAACTGCAGTGAGGTAACCCATTTGCATTGCTTTGTTGATGGAGAAATGTTTTGCAAACTAAGAGTTATTTCTTACACTTTTGTGTTTCCGTGTTGCTATTTAGGTTAACCCATTCACTGCAGGGCGGCCGACCTGTCTGTGTGATTTTTGGTAGATTGAAGTCTGCTGCTCTGTCCTTGCGATTCCTCCTCTCAGTCCAGTTTATTGAATGGTGTAATCGCTGCAATATTCTATTGGAATTGCGTTTATAACATTTTCTTGCCTACTTTGGTTAGTTCTTGTTTATCTTAAACTTAAATTAAACATTGTGTGTATATATATGATATATCTAATATAATATATATATATACATATATATAGTATATATATAATATATTTGACTGACTGAGCTCTTTTTGAACACTGTACCTCCTGGTGGTCTGGGCTGGTACTGCACCCCTGCCAAATTCACAACTCACTGTTCATTAGCTGGTGTTTTTCATTATTATTGGTGTGATTTGTTTACTCAGTTGAGTTCTGTTTGTTTGGTTTTATTTGATGTGTGTTTGATTGATTTATATGGTGTTAGAATTAGATTTTGGTTTTGTTCACTGTTCTGTGTGTTTTGGTTTGGTTTCTTGTGCTCTTTTTTTAGTGGGTTGAGCAGAGCTGCGTCTCCAGATACCCAGCCCTCCTGGTACAGCTGGGACTGAAATAAAACCAAGGTTGACCTGGATTTTATAAAACCTGTGTCTTGGGCATTCATTGAAAGATTATTGTGATAACTTTCCTGATTTCTAAGAGTGTTCTGATATGTGTCTGTGTCTGTGTGTCTGTTATGTCTGTATGTGTATGTGTGTGTGTTTCTCTGCATGTATGTCTGCGCGCATGCCTATGTGTGTATGTGTGCATGTGTTTGTCTGTATGTGTGTGTGTCTGTCTGTGTGCATGTTTGCCTGTATGTATGTTTGTGTGTCTGTCTGTGTGCGTGCATGCTTGTGTTTGTCTGTATGTGTGTCTGTGTGCGTATGTTTGTCTGTGTGTGCGTGTTTCTCTGTATGTGTGTCTGTGTGCATGCATGCGTGTCTGTGTGTGTGTGTGTGCTTGTGTTTGTCTGTATGTGTAGCTGTGTGTGTGCGTGTCTGTCTGTGTGCGTGTGTGCATGCCTGTGTGTTTGTCTGTGTGTGCATGTGTTTGTCTGTATGTGTGTGTGTGCGTGTGTTTGTCTGTGTGCACGTGTGTTTGTCTGTATGTGTGTCTGTGTGCGTGAGTGTGTGTGTATGCGAGCTGAGAGCTGGGGTATTGCAGGTAATGTAGCCTGTATAGAAATAACAGGGTTAGGGTTCAAATATCTGATTGCAATGCTTTCCTTGTATTGACATACTTACAGAACTGAATTTTTGATATAGATACATGGTTTATATACAGATTTTTAGAATCTTTATTCAGTTGGATATATTGACATTCGGCACAGTTAGTTTTCTATTTGTTCCCAAAAATCCTCAATCACCGCTTCTGAAC
>NW_024473755.1:0-2431 GCF_017654505.1 Polyodon spathula | reverse complement strand
TCCAATTCCTGTACCCAAGTAGAATCAAGTTGCGCATATTTTCCAAGTTATACGCCAAGTATTCACAGTTACTTGACCGTCTGCCGTATTTCGTCGAGGGTTGGCGTGCATCCTTCTGTCGTATCCTGCAGTTGCTCAAATGAGGCTGCAGTGGAGCAGGCAGGCAGGAGGCATGGCGACCCCTGGCACTGCAGAGCTGAGCGAGGAGTTTCTGAGGAACCGCTTCCCGCTGGTGTCGCGCTATGCCAGCAAGGAGACGGTGTACAACTTCAGCGACAGAAAGAAATTTACGACGTGGAGGAAACTCAGGATTTATCTCGCCAGTCGAGCGAAAGCCTCGCAATATTACTGAAACTAGCAGCATCAACACAGCTTTCAGAGTGACGTGTGCCAAGCTGAGCTGCACTCGCTCGTGCTGCTGCTGTCACAATTAAAGCTCCCGGCTGATATGTGGATCCCCCCCCCCCCCATATATATTCATCATGTAAAGATTATTATTGTTGTTATTATTATTATTGCAGACATTTATCTGTAACAGTCAGTCCATCAGTGTATCTCTGCACATGTAAATTAAGATGATTATAAGAAATGTGATCTCAGCAACAGTACAGATAATGAAAGTGATAACATTAGTTACATTACTGCTGCTTGTTTAAATGTGCATTGGATGCACATACACATGAATGTAAAATGTATTTAATACCTAGTCTAGTTCATGCTAGTAAAAGAATGAGTCCTCCTGTGTTTCCTAGGTAATGAATTATAGAGACCGTGCCAATACGTTTTTTTCTATTCCTTTAAATAAAATCTCTAACATGAGGAAATTAAAAAGTGATGCTGCTAATGACTAGGGTAATGAAACCTACTTTTTATGAAACATGCTATTTGGATTCATGGACAGAATAATCTCCTGTATCAACAGTTATACTGAACCTGAAGCCTGTAAATAACCCTCACTCCTGGGGACAGTGTTGAAATAACCAGAGGGCTACACTGTCACTCCCAGTTCTGGCACGTCTCTCTTGTGCTGTAAGTCATTAGATCCTTTTGCACGGAAGGCCTCGGTTGCAAGGGTGTGCGGTTCTTTGATGGACCCAGATTCAGTTAAAATGTGTTTGCCCACGGATGATGGGAATGTAGAGATGGGAGCCCAGCTAACAAGACTGAAGTTTTTGCAGGTATCAGGCTTTTAACGACACACCTGTGGTGGCTTTGACAGACTCACTGAGAGCAGAAACTGACCCAAGACTGTGACAGCTACTGGAAGCAGGCTGATCTTTGGGATACAAATTGAACATTTGTGAAGCTGCAACAAATATTGTAATGACTGTAATGTGTTTTTAAAGAATGTTAAACCAGGAGAAAATATTATTCTGTGTAAGGCCTGTGAGTGTAGTGTAGCTAAAGTGTAAATAATAACTGACTGCAAGGTTTCTTAGCAAAAACTTTGTGTATTTTTTTCTTTGTAATTGTCAAGAACTGTATTGAGCACTTATATAAAGTAGCAAACAAAGAAATATTAGTGTGAAACTGAGCTCTTAGTTTGTGCAGAAAAAAACACACGTGGAATTCTCTTCCTCTCTTGTATTGTTCTATTTCCTGTTTTTCTATTTCCTTTAAAGCAAAGGCTTTTGGTTATTGTAGTCATTCAATAAACTCAAATTTCTTCCCAGAACCTTAAAGAAAGTTCCAGCACGCTCCGGCGCCAGGAACTTGTTTCATCCCCAGTTTAGATTTCCAGAGGGTACAAAAGCTGGGCGTCTCAACAGAGTCCTCGAGGACAAGCCAAGGGAACAGGATCTGACTTGTCCATCACGACCATGAAACAGTTGGATGACTCTTCCAGTTCGGCAGCTTGTCCTCGCTGATGAGGGCTACATCACCCACGCTCAGCATGGGAGGGTGTGCTGCATTGCTACTGTGCGCTGACAGCAAGTACTGCTTTCACCAGCGGCTCCAGAAACTGTTCACGAGTCTGTGCCGGCATTTCCACCTCTGGGACATCTCCTCTTCACTGTTGGTTAGGTGGCTGATCAACTGCTGGAAACCTCTGAGGTGGTAGTGAGGTGAGGCATCGTCCAGCTAGGAAGTGTGCTGCTGTCAGTGGCTGGGGTTTGCCAACCTCATTGTGAACAAAGATCAACGGTCTGGAATTTAAAATAGACTCTACTGCAGTCAGAATGGTGCTCAGCTCTTCAAAGTGCAGAGAGGCCTTCCCTGGGCTCTTCAAGCAGGTCTTCACAGATCTGACTAGTCTCTCCCAGAATCCACCCCGCCACCCTGCACAAGGAACTTCCAATGCCTGGCTCAGGAAAAACATTCTGAAGATTGGCATCTGTTATCCATAGCTCTCTCTCCGATCCGGATCAGCTCTCTTGAAAGTGTTCGTACTTTGTAGAGTATATTGTCTTACACAGTCCCCGTCTAGCTA
>NW_024473754.1:0-17500 GCF_017654505.1 Polyodon spathula | reverse complement strand
CTCAACTCTCCCCTTCTGGACAGTACAGCACTCTGCCTTTAATGCACTGATCTGCTCCCTATTCTACTGTATGTAATCCTGCACTGAACCCAGTCTGTAGTATCTTGTATTTCACCTGCACTCGTATCTAACCCTGGTGTAACTCTCAACACTGTTATCTGCTCTTGATCTGCCCCGATATCAAATCGCACTGTGTTTTGTATTTGCTCTTATTAGGACTGAAGTCACTGTATTTTGCATCTTGCTCTTAATTGCGCTGTAATTCTTGATATGTGTTTTTGTACACAACTGTAAGTCTCCCTTGGGTAAGGGCGTCTGCTAATAAGTCTAATAAATAATAATAATAAATAATAATAATAATAATAATAATAATAATAATAATAATAATAATAATAATAATAATAATGTAGCTGGTTTGTTTAGATTGTAGTTGCTAAGCCCGTTGCTAAGCAAACACATCCCCTAACCTGGTAACACTGGCGCTGCTGCTCAGAGTGTATTTGCAAAACTGTAATTCACAAGTGAAACTGTAATAACTCAAACTCAGATTAAAATATCCCCCTACAGTTAATTCATTGCTGTCAGCTTTGCAGGCAACACAGGGATCGGGAAGGGTCCTTTACGTGGAATTTAAAATAAAACACATTCAAATATAAAACAAACCAAAACTAAAAATAATTTATTGGCAATGCTATTTAATAATATTTATTTTTTTTGTTAAGTAACTCAAAGCCCGCAAACGTTTAGAGAGGCAGCCTGCAGAATCTACGCCATCGCCAGGCAGGCGGAAAATAACAAAACCGACGCAACAAAATAACAAACACAAAGCGCAGTCTAAATCAACAAGAAACGAGGAGACATCCAGAGTGAGAGCGAAACCTCCACATTATAATGAGAATCGCGCATTAGCATGCGAAATGACTGCACTCTGAAACGAGCAATCGGAACAAGACTCCCAGAGCCGGGATGAAGCCGAGTTACGGGAGTGGAAATGATTTTAATACATCGCGGGCAGCCCACTGAATTCACAAAAACCTACGAAAAAGTCACCAATGATACACAGAACCCACTGAGAACAGCTCGGGATACAGAACCAGCATCTGAAGTCTAACCATTTATTTTATAATTATTATCTGATTTTCTTTTTGAAATCACGATCGCACCCTATGCAACAGGTAGAGCCTTTCAAACAGCAGTGAAATACCCGTGCTGTCTGCGAGCCGTGTTGCTGGCATGGGTTCGAGGGGTTCGTTTGTTTTATGCGTTGCAGCAGTAATTTGTATTTGCAATAGTGTATTTGTATAATCACTAGTCCGTACAGGAGTCTCCACTGGGAGCTAACAGAAATGCCACGCAACGCATTGCGGGTGATCTCAAGCAGGGAGGAAAGCGAAGCTCGCAGGGAAGAAGCGAATTGTGAAATTTCTCATGTCCTGGTCTCGGTGCTATACAAAAATGTGTTTCTTTTTGAACACTGAGCTCTTATTGTTGCAGGACTGTGAAATGCACCCTCGTGTCCTCTGAAGAGGGAGTTCACTACCACACAGGCACCAATCTCGTGAAATCAAACAGTAACTCCACTGCATGGAGCAAGTCAACCACCAGGGGGCGCCAGCAGCCAGGGCAGTTTGCAAGCCAGGTTCAATGTGACATCACAGCCAGGCTCCAGCAGGGTTCAATAATGTGACATCACAGCCAGACTCCAGCAGGGTTCAATAATGTGACATCCACAGCCAGGCTCCAGCAGGGTTCAATAATGTGACTCCAGGCTCCAGCAGGTTCAATAATGTGACATCACAGCCAGGCTCCAGCAGGGTTCAATAAGTGACATCACAGCCAGGCTCCAGCAGGGTTCAATAATGTGACATCACAGCCAGGCTCCAGCAGGGTTCAATAATGTGACATCACACAGACTCCAGCCAATAATGTGACTCCAGCCAGCTCCAGCAGGTTCAATAATGTGACATCACAGCCAGGCTCCAGCAGGGTTCAATAATGTGACATCACATCCAGCAGGGTTCAATAATGTGACATCACAGCCAGGCTCCAGCAGGGTTCAATAATGTGACATCACAGCCAGGCTCCAGCAGGGTTCAATAATGTGACATCACAGCCAGGCTCCAGCAGGGTTCAATAATGTGACATCACAGCCAGGCTCCAGCAGGGTTCAATAATGTGACATCACAGCCAGGCTCCAGCAGGGTTCAATAATGTGACATCACAGCCAGGCTCCAGCAGGGTTCAATAATGTGACATCACAGCCAGGCTCCAGCAGGGTTCAATAATGTGACATCACAGCCAGGCTCCAGCAGGGTTCAATAATGTGACATCACAGCCAGGCTCCAGCAGGGTTCAATAATGTGACATCACAGCCAGGCTCCAGCAGGGTTCAATAATGTGACATCACAGCCAGGCTCCAGCAGGGTTCAATAATGTGACATCACAGCCAGGCTCCAGCAGGGTTCAATAATGTGACATCACAGCCAGGCTCCAGCAGGGTTCAATAATGTGACATCACAGCCAGACTCCAGCAGGGTTCAATAATGTGACATCACAGCCAGACTCCAGCAGGGTTCAATAATGTGACATCACAGCCAGGCTCCCAGGTTCAATAAGGTCACAGCCAGACTCAGCAGGGTTAATGTGACATCACAGCCAGGCTCCAGCAGGGTTCATGTGACATCACAGCTCCAGCAGGGTTCAATAATGTGACATCACAGCCAGGCTCCAGCAGGGTTCAATAATGTGACATCACAGCCAGGCTCCAGCAGGGTTCAATAATGTGACATCACAGCCAGGCTCCAGCAGGTTCAATAATGTGACATCACAGCCAGGCTCCAGCAGTTCAATAATGTGTTCAATCAATAATGTGACATCACAGCCAGGCTCCAGCAGGGTTCAATAATGTGACATCACAGCCAGGCTCCAGCAGGGTTCAATAATGTGACATCACAGCCAGGCTCACAGCCAGGTTCAATAATGTGACATCACAGCCAGGCTCCAGCAGGGTTCAATAATGTGACATCACAGCCAGGCTCCAGCAGGGTTCAATAATGTGACATCACAGCCAGGCTCCAGCAGGTCAATAATGTGACATCACAGCAGGGTTCAGTGACTCCAGCAGGGTTCAATAATGTGACATCACAGCCAGGCTCCAGCAGGGTTCAATAATGTGACATCACAGCCAGGCTCCAGCAGGGTTCAATAATGTGACATCACAGCCAGGCTCCAGCAGGGTTCAATAATGTGACATCACAGCCAGGCTCCATCAGGGTTCCAGCAGGGTTCAATAATGTGACATCACAGCCAGGCTCCAGCAGGGTTCAATAATGTGACATCACAGCCAGGCTCCAGCAGGGTTCAATAATGTGACATCACAGCCAGGCTCCATCAGGGTTCAATAACGTGACATCACAGCCAGGCTCCAGCAGGTTCAATAATGTGACATCACAGCCAGGCTCCAGCAGGGTTCAATAATGTGACATCACAGCCAGGCTCCAGCAGGGTTCAATAATGTGACATCACAGCCAGGCTCCAGCAGGGTTCAATAATGTGACATCACAGCCAGGCTCCAGGGTTCAATAATGTGACATCACAGCCAGGCTCCAGCAGGGTTCAATAATGTGACATCAATAATGTGACACAGTTCAATAATGTGACATCACAGCCAGGCTCCAGCAGGGTTCAATAATGTGACATCACAGCCAGCAGCAGGGTTCAATAATGTGACATCACAGCCAGGCTCCAGCAGGGTTCAATAATGTGACATCACAGCCAGGCTCCAGCAGGTTCAATAATGTGACATCACAGCCAGACTCCAGCAGGGTTCAATAATGTGACATCACAGCCAGGCTCCAGCAGGGTTCAATAATGTGACATCACAGCCAGGCTCCAGCAGGGTTCAATAATGTGACATCACAGCCAGGCTCCAGCAGGGTTCAATAATGTGACATCACAGCCAGGCTCCATCAGGTTCAATAATGTGACATCACAGCTCCCAGGGTTCAATAATGTGACATCACAGCCAGGCTTCAGGTTCAATAATGTGACATCACAGCCAGGCTCCAGCAGGGTTCAATAATGTGACATCACAGCCAGGCTCCAGCAGGGTTCAATAATGTGACATCACAGCCAGGCTCCAGCAGGGTTCAATAATGTGACATCACAGCCAGGCTCCAGCAGGGTTCAATAATGTGACATCACAGCCAGGCTCCAGCAGGGTTCAATAATGTGACATCACAGCCAGGCTCCAGCAGGGTTCAATAATGTGACATCACAGCCAGGCTCCAGCAGGGTTCAATAATGTGACATCACAGCCAGGCTCCAGCAGGGTTCAATAATGTGACATCACAGCCAGGCTCCAGCAGGGTTCAATAATGTGACATCACAGCCAGGCTCCAGCAGGGTTCAATAATGTGACATCACAGCCAGGCTCCAGCAGGGTTCAATAATGTGACATCACAGCCAGGCTCCAGCAGGGTTCAATAATGTGACATCACAGCCAGGCTCCAGCAGGTTCAATAATGTGACATCACAGCCAGGCTCCAGCAGGGTTCAATAATGTGACATCACAGCCAGGCTCCAGCAGGGTTCAATAATGTGACATCACAGCCAGGCTCCAGCAGGGTTCAATAATGTGACATCACAGCCAGGCTCCAGCAGGGTTCAATAATGTGACATCACAGCCATGTGACATCACAGCCAGGCTCCAGCAGGGTTCAATAATGTGACATCACAGCCAGGCTCCAGCAGGGTTCAATAATGTGACATCACAGCCAGGCTCCAGCAGGGTTCAATAATGTGACATCACAGCCAGTGCTCCAGCAGGGTTCAATAATGTGACATCACAGCCAGGCTCCATCAGGTTCAATAATGTGACATCACAGCCAGGCTCCAGCAGGGTTCAATAATGTGACATCACAGCCAGGCTCCAGCAGGGTTCAATAATGTGACATCACAGCCATGTGCTCCAGCCAGGGGTTCAATAATGTGACATCACAGCCAGGCTCCAGCAGGGTTCAATAATGTGACATCACAGCCAGGCTCCAGCAGGGTTCAATAATGTGACATCACAGCCAGGCTCCAGCAGGTTCAATAATGTGACATCACAGCCAGGCTCCAGCAGGGTTCAATAATGTGACATCACAGCCAGGCTCCAGCAGGGTTCAATAATGTGACATCACAGCCAGACTCCAGCAGGGTTCAATAATGTGACATCACAGCCAGGCTCCAGCAGGGTTCAATAATGTGACATCACAGCCAGGCTCCATCAGGTTCAATAATGTGACATCACAGCCAGGCTCCAGCAGGGTTCAATAATGTGACATCACAGCCAGGCTCCAGCAGGGTTCAATAATGTGACATCACAGCCAGGCTCCAGCAGGGTTCAATAATGTGACATCACAGCCAGGCTCCAGCAGGGTTCAATAATGTGACATCACAGCCAGGCTCCAGCAGGGTTCAATAATGTGACATCACAGCCAGGCTCCAGCAGGGTTCAATAATGTGACATCACAGCCAGGCTCCAGCAGGGTTCAATAATGTGACATCACAGCCAGGCTCCAGCAGGGTTCAATAATGTGACATCACAGCCAGGCTCCAGCAGGGTTCAATAATGTGACATCACAGCCAGGACTCCAGCAGGGGTTCAATAATGTGACATCACAGCCAGACTCCAGCAGGGTTCAATAATGTGACATCACAGCCAGGCTCCAGCAGGTTCAATAATGTTCAATCACAGCCAGACTCCAGCAGGGTTCAATAATGTGACATCACAGCCAGGCTCCAGCAGGTTCAATAATGTGACATCACAGCCAGGCTCCAGCAGGGTTCAATAATGTGACATCACAGCCAGGCTCCAGCAGGGTTCAATAATGTGACATCACAGCCAGGCTCCAGCAGGGTTCAATAATGTGACATCACAGCCAGGCTCCAGCAGGGTTCAATAATGTGACATCACAGCCAGGCTCCAGCAGGGTTCAATAATGTGACATCACAGCCAGGACTCCAGCAGGGTTCAATAACGTGACATCACAGCCATGCTCCAGCAGGGTTCAATAATGTGACATCACAGCCAGGCTCCACCAGGTTCAATAATGTGACATCACAGCCAGGCTCCAGCAGGTTCAATAATGTGACATCACAGCCAGACTCCAGCAGGGTTCAATAATGTGACATCACAGCCAGGCTCCAGCAGGGTTCAATAATGTGACATCACAGCCAGGCTCCAGCAGGTTCAATAATGTGACATCACAGCCAGGCTCCAGCAGGGTTCAATCAAGACATCACAGGCTCCAGCAGGGTTCAATAATGTGACATCACAGCCAGGCTCCAGCAGGTTCAATAATGTGACATCACAGCCAGGCTCCAGCAGGGTTCAATAATGTGACATCACAGCCAGGACTCCAGCAGGGGTTCAATAATGACATGACATCACAGCAATAATGTGACTCCAGGCTCCAGGGTTCAATAATGTGACATCACAGCCAGGCTCCAGCAGGGTTCAATAATGTGACATCACAGCCAGGCTCCAGCAGGGTTCAATAATGTGACATCACAGCCAGGCTCCAGCAGGTTCAATAATGTGACATCACAGCCAGACTCCAGCAGGGTTCAATAATGTGACATCACAGCCAGGCTCCAGCAGGGTTCAATAATGTGACATCACAGCCAGGCTCCAGCAGGGTTCAATAATGTGACATCACAGCCAGGCTCCAGCAGGTTCAATAATGTGACATCACAGCCAGGCTCCAGCAGGTTCAATAATGTGACATCACAGCCAGGCTCCAGCAGGGTTCAATAATGTGACATCACAGCCAGGCTCCAGCAGGGTTCAATAATGTGACATCACAGCCAGTGACTCCAGCAGGGTTCAATAATGTGACATCACAGCCAGGCTCCAGCAGGGTTCAATAATGTGACATCACAGCCAGGCTCCAGCAGGGTTCAATAATGTGACATCACAGCCAGGCTCCAGCAGGGTTCAATAATGTGACATCACAGCCAGGCTCCAGCAGGGTTCAATAATGTGACATCACAGCCAGGCTCCAGCAGGTTCAATAATGTGACATCACAGCCAGGCTCCAGCAGGGTTCAATAATGTGACATCACAGCCAGGCTCCAGCAGGGTTCAATAATGTGACATCACAGCCAGGCTCCAGCAGGGTTCAATAATGTGACATCACAGCCAGGCTCCAGCAGGGTTCAATAATGTGACATCACAGCCAGACTCACAGCCAGGACTCCAGCAGGGTTCAATAATGTGACATCACAGCCAGGCTCCAGCAGGGTTCAATAATGTGACATCACAGCCAGGCTCCAGCAGGGTTCAATAATGTGACATCACAGCCAGGCTCCAGCAGGGTTCAATAATGTGACATCACAGCCAGGCTCCAGCAGGGTTCAATAATGTGACATCACAGCCAGGACTCCAGCAGGGTTCAATAATGTGACATCACAGCCAGGCTCCAGCAGGTTCAATAATGTGACATCACAGCCAGACTCCAGCAGGGTTCAATAATGTGACATCACAGCCAGGCTCCAGCAGGGTTCAATAATGTGACATCACAGCCAGGCTCCAGCAGGGTTCAATAATGTGACATCACAGCCAGGACTCCAGCAGGGGTTCAATAATGTGACATCACAGCCAGGCTCCAGCAGGGTTCAATAATGTGACATCACAGCCAGGCTCCAGCAGGGTTCAATAATGTGACATCACAGCCATGTGACTCCAGCAGGGTTCAATAATGTGACATCACAGCCAGGCTCCAGCAGGGTTCAATAATGTGACATCACAGCCAGGCTCCAGCAGGTTCAATAATGTGACATCACAGCCAGACTCCAGCAGGGTTCAATAATGTGACATCACAGCCAGGCTCCATCACAGCCAGGCTCCAGGGTTCAATAATGTGACATCACAGCCAGACTCCAGCAGGGTTCAATAATGTGACACCACAAGATGGCAGGAGACAACATGTCAGCAGCACCTTCGTTTCGCCCCAGTTAACATGTTGAACTCAGACGAGCCTCCCGAGGGGTTCCTGCGATTGTTCTCCACTTTGTAGTTTTAAAAGCATAGATCTGAATATATGAATCTTAATCTGTGTGTTGTTTTTAATTATCATTAATGAGAAATATCATTTTTGAACTGAACATCTTGTATTAGATTAAGGGTTACGAAAGGGCGAGGTCTTGTATTAGATTAAGGGTTACGAATGGGAGAGCTCATGTATTAGATTAAGGGTTACGAATGGGAGAGATCTTGGGTTAGATTAAGGGTGATGAATGAGAGAGATCTTGAACACTACTGCATGCAGGGAGCTGTACACAGGGGCTATTGTATCATCCAGTGTACTTGAACACTACTGCATGCAGACAGCTGTACACAAGGGCTATTGTATCATCCATTGTACTTGAACACTACTGCATGCAGACAGCTGTACACAGGGGCTATTGTATCTTCCAGTGTACTTGAACACTATTGCATGCAGGGAGCTGTACACAGGGGCTATTGTATCATCCAGTGTACTTGAACACTATTGTATGCAGGGAGCTGTGCACGGGGGCTGTTGTATCATCCAGTGTACTTGAGCACTACTGCATGCAGGGAGCTGTGCACAGGGGCTGTTGTATCATCCAGTGTACTTGAACACTATTGATGCAGGGAGCTGTGCACAGGGGCTGTTGTATCATCCAGTGTACTTGAACACTATTGTATGCAGGGAGCTGTGCACAGGGGCTGTTGTATCATCCAGTGTACTTGAACACTACTGCATGCAGGGAGCTGTACACAGGGGCTATTGTATCATCCAGTGTACTTGAACACTACTGCATGCAGACAGCTGTAAACAGGGGCTATTGTATCATCCAGTGTACTTGAACACTACTGCATGCAGACAGCTGTACACAGGGGCTATTGTATCTTCCAGTGTACTTGAACACTATTGCATGCAGGGAGCTGTGCACAGGGGCTGTTGTATCATCCAGTGTACTTGAACACTATTGTATGCAAACCACTGTACACAGGGGCTATTGTATCATCCAGTGTACTTGAACACTATTGCATGCAGACCTGTACACAGGGGCTAGTGTATCATCCAGTGTACTTGAACACTATTGTATGCAGGGAGCTGTGCACAGGGGCTATTGTATCATCCAGTGTACTTGAACACTATTGCATGCAGAATAGCTGTGCACAGGGGCTGTTGTATCATCCAGTGTACTTGAACACTATTGTATGCAGGGATCTGTACACAGGGGCTGTTGTATCATCCAGTGTACTTGAACACTACTGCATGCAGGGAGCTGTACACAGGGGCTATTGTATCATCCAGTGTACTTGAACACTATTGTATGCAGGGAGCTGTACACAGGGGCTGTTGTATCATCCAGTGTACTTGAACACTATTGTATGCAGGGAGCTGTGCACAGGGGCTATTGTATCATCCAGTGTACTTGAACACTATTGTATGCAAGGAGCTGTACACAGGGGCCATTGTATCATCCTTGTACTTGAACACTATTGCATGCAGGGAGCTGTGCACAGGGGCTATTGTATCATCCAGTGTACTTGAACACTATTGCATGCAGGGATCTGTGCACAGGGGCTGTTGTATCATCCAGTGTACTTGAACACTATTGTATGCAGGGATCTGTACACAGGGGCTGTTGTATCATCCAGTGTACTTGAACACTATTGTATGCAGGGATCTGTGCACAGGGGCTGTTGTATCATCCAGTGTACTTGAACACTATTGTATGCAGGGAGCTGTACACAGGGGCTATTGTATCATCCAGTGTACTTGAACACTACTGCATGCAGACAGCTGTACACAGGGGCTATTGTATCATCCAGTGTACTTGAACACTATTGTATGCAGGGAGCTGTACACAGGGGCTATTGTATCATCCAGTGTACTTGAACACTATTGCATGCAGGGAGCTGTGCACAGGGGCTGTTGTATCATCCAGTGTACTTGAACACTATTGTATGCAGGGACCTGTGCACAGGGGCTGTTGTATCATCCAGTGTACTTGAACACTACTGCATGCAGGGAGCTGTACACAGGGGCTATTGTATCATCCAGTGTACTTGAACACTATTGCATGCAGGGAGCTGTACACAGGGGCTATTGTATCATCCAGTGTACTTGAACACTATTGCATGCAGGGAGCTGTGCACAGGGGCTATTGTATCATCCAGTGTACTTGAACACTATTGTATGCAGGGAGCTGTGCACAGGGGCTGTTGTATCATCCAGTGTACTTGAACACTATTGTATGCAGGGAGCTGTGCACAGGGGCTGTTGTATCATCCAGTGTACTTGAACACTATTGTATGCAGGGAGCTGTGCACAGGGGCTGTTGTATCATCCAGTGTACTTGAACACTATTGCATGCAGGGAGCTGTGCACAGGGGCTGTTGTATCATCCAGTGTACTTGAACACTATTGTATGCAGGGAGCTGTGCACAGGGGCTGTTGTATCATCCAGTGTACTTGAACACTATTGTATGCAGGGAGCTGTGCACAGGGGCTGTTGTATCATCCAGTGTACTTGAACACTATTGTATGCAGGGAGCTGTGCACAGGGGCTATTGTATCTTCCAGTGTACTTGAACACTATTGCATGCAGGGAGCTGTGCACAGGGGCTATTGTATCATCCAGTGTACTTGAACACTATTGTATGCAGGGAGCTGTGCACAGGGGCTGTTGTATCATCCAGTGTACTTGAACACTATTGCATGCAGGGAGCTGTACACAGGGGCTATTGTATCATCCAGTGTACTTGAACACTACTGCATGCAGGGAGCTGTGCACAGGGGCTGTTGTATCATCCAGTGTACTTGAACACTATTGCATGCAGGGAGCTGTGCACAGGGGCTGTTGTATCATCCAGTGTACTTGAACACTATTGCATGCAGGGAGCTGTGCACAGGGGCTGTTGTATCATCCAGTGTACTTGAACACTATTGTATGCAGGGAGCTGTGCACAGGGGCTGTTGTATCATCCAGTGTACTTGAACACTATTGCATGCAGGGAGCTGTGCACAGGGGCTATTGTATCATCCAGTGTACTTGAACACTATTGTATGCAGGGAGCTGTACACAGGGGCTATTGTATCATCCAGTGTACTTGAACACTATTGCATGCAGGGAGCTGTGCACAGGGGCTATTGTATCATCCAGTGTACTTGAACACTATTGTATGCAGGGAGCTGTGCACAGGGGCTGTTGTATCATCCAGTGTACTTGAACACTATTGTATGCAGGGAGCTGTACACAGGGGCTGTTGTATCATCCAGTGTACTTGAACACTATTGTATGCAGGGACCTGTGCACAGGGGCTGTTGTATCATCCAGTGTACTTGAACACTATTGTATGCAGGGAGCTGTACACAGGGGCTATTGTATCATCCAGTGTACTTGAACACTACTGCATGCAGGGATCTGTGCACAGGGGCTATTGTATCATCCAGTGTACTTGAACACTATTGTATGCAGGGAGCTGTGCACAGGGGCTGTTGTATCATCCAGTGTACTTGAACACTATTGCATGCAGGGAGCTGTGCACAGGGGCTGTTGTATCATCCAGTGTACTTGAACACTATTGTATGCAGGGACCTGTGCACAGGGGCTGTTGTATCATCCAGTGTACTTGAACACTACTGCATGCAGCGAGCTGTACACAGGGGCTATTGTATCATCCAGTGTACTTGAACACTACTGCATGCAGACAGCTGTACACAGGGGCTATTGTATCATCCAGTGTACTTGAACACTACTGCATGCAGACAGCTGTGCACAGGGGCTATTGTATCATCCAGTGTACTTGAACACTATTGTATGCAGGGAGCTGTGCACAGGGGCTGTTGTATCATCCAGTGTACTTGAACACTATTGTATGCAGGGAGCTGTGCACAGGGGCTGTTGTATCATCCAGTGTACTTGAACACTATTGCATGCAGGGAGCTGTGCACAGGGGCTATTGTATCATCCAGTGTACTTGAACACTATTGTATGCAGGGAGCTGTGCACAGGGGCTATTGTATCATCCAGTGTACTTGAACACTATTGCATGCAGACAGCTGTACACAGGGGCTATTGTATCATCCAGTGTACTTGAACACTACTGCATGCAGGGAGCTGTACACAGGGGCTATTGTATCATCCAGTGTACTTGAACACTACTGCATGCAGGGGGGTGTGCACAGGGGCTATTGTATCTTCCAGTGTACTTGAACACTATTGTATGCAGGGAGCTATGCACAGGGGCTGTTGTATCATCCAGTGTACTTGAACACTATTGTATGCAGGGAGCTGTGCACAGGGGCTATTGTATCATCCAGTGTACTTGAACACTACTGCATGCAGACAGCTGTACACAGGGGCTATTGTATCTTCCAGTGTACTTGAACACTATTGCATGCAGGGAGCTGTGCACAGGGGCTATTGTATCATCCAGTGTACTTGAACACTATTGTATGCAGGGACCTGTGCACAGGGGCTGTTGTATCATCCAGTGTACTTGAACACTACTGCATGCAGGGAGCTGTGCACAGGGGCTATTGTATCTTCCAGTGTACTTGAACACTATTGTATGCAGGGAGCTGTGCACAGGGGCTATTGTATCATCCAGTGTACTTGAACACTATTGTATGCAGGGAGCTGTACACAGGGGCTATTGTATCATCCAGTGTACTTGAACACTATTGCATGCAGGGAGCTGTGCACAGGGGCTATTGTATCATCCAGTGTACTTGAACACTATTGTTCAAATACCGATCCACAAAAAGGGAAACAAAACTGAACCAGGTAACTACAGACCAGTAAGCCTGACTTCTATTATATGCAAACTTATGGAAACTATAATAAGATCCAAAATGGAAAATTACCTATATGGTAACAGGGTACTGGGAGACAGTCAACATGGTTTTAGGAAAGGGAGATCGTGCCTAACTAACTTGCTTGATTTTTTTGAGGATGCAACATCGATAATGGATAATTGCAAAGCATATGACATGGTTTTTATTTAGATTTCCAGAAAGCTTTTGACAAAGTCCCGCACAAAAGATTAATTCTCAAACTGAACGCAGTTGGGATTCAAGGAAACACATGTACATGGATTAGGGAGTGGTTAACATGTAGAAAACAGAAAGTACTGATTGGAGGAAAAACCTCAGAATGGAGTGTGGTAACCAGCGGTGTACCACAGGGATCAGTATTAGGTCCTCTGCTATTCCTAATCTACATTAATGATTTAGATTCTGGTATAGTAAGCAAACTTGTTAAATTTGCAGACGACACAAAAGTAGGAGGAGTGGCAAACACTGTTGCAGCAGCAAAGGTCATTCAAAATGATCTAGACAAGATTCAGAACTGGGCAGACACATGGCAAATGACATTTAATAGAGAAAAATGTAAGGTACTGCACGCAGGAAATAAAAATGTACATTATAAATATCATATGGGAGATATTGAAATTGGAGAAGGAATCTATGAAAAAGACCTAGGAGTTTTTGTTGACTCAGAAATGTCTTCATCTAGACAATGTGGGGAAGCTATAAAAAAGGCTAACAAGATGCTCGGATACATTGTGAAAAGTGTTGAATTTAAATCAAGGGAAGTAATGTTAAAACTGTACAATGCACTTGTAAGACCTCATCTTGAATATTGTGTTCAGTTCTGGTCACCTCGCTATAAAAAAGATATTGCTGCTCTAGAAAGAGTGCAAAGAAGAGCGACCAGAATTATTCCGGGCTTAAAAGGCATGTCATATGCAGACAGGCTAAAAGAATTGAATCTGTTCAGTCTTGAACAAAGAAGACTACGTGGCGACCTAATTCAAGCATTCAAAATTCTAAAAGGTATTGACAGTGTCGACCAAGGGACTTTTTCAGCCTGAAAAAAGAAACAAGGACCAGGGGTCACAAATGGAGATTAGACAAAGGGGCATTCAGAACAGAAAATAGGAGGCACTTTTTTACACAGAGAATTGTGAGGGTCTGGAATCAACTCCCCAGTAATGTTGTTGAAGCTGACACCCTGGGATCCTTCAAGAAGCTGCTTGATGAGATTTTGGGATCAATAAGCTACTAACAACCAAACGAGCAAGATGGGCCGAATGGCCTCCTCTCGTTTGTAAACTTTCTTATGTTCTTATGTTCTTATGTATGCAGGGAGCTGTGCACAGGGGCTGTTGTATCATCCAGTGTACTTGAACACTATTGTATGCAGGGACCTGTGCACAGGGGCTGTTGTTTCATCCAGTGTACTTGAACACTACTGCATGCAGACAGCTGTACACAGGGGCTATTGTATCATCCATTGTACTTGAACACTACTGCATGCAGACAGCTGTACACAGGGGCTATTGTATCATCCATTGTACTTGAACACTACTGCATGCAGACAGCTGTACACAGGGGTTATTGTATCTTCCAGTGTACTTGAACACTACTGCATGCAGGGAGCTGTACACAGGGGCTGTTGTATCATCCAGTGTACTTGAACACTATTGTATGCAGGGAGCTGTACACAGGGGCTATTGTATCATCCAGTGTACTTGAACACTATTGCATGCAGGGAGCTGTGCACAGGGGCTATTGTATCATCCAGTATACTTGAACACTATTGTATGCAGGGAGCTGTGCACAGGGGCTGTTGTATCATCCAGTGTACTTGAACACTATTGTATGCAGGGAGCTGTGCACAGGGGCTGTTGTATCATCCAGTGTACTTGAACACTACTGCATGCAGGGAGCTGTACACAGGGGCTATTGTATCATCCAGTGTACTTGAACACTACTGGATGCAGGGAGCTGTACACAGGGGCTATTGTATCATCCAGTGTACTTGAACACTATTGTATGCAGGGAGCTGTGCACAGGGGCTATTGTATCTTCCAGTGTACTTGAACACTATTGCATGCAGGGAGCTGTACACAGGGGCTATTGTATCATCCAGTGTACTTGAACACTATTGTATGCAGGGAGCTGTGCACAGGGGCTATTGTATCATCCAGTGTACTTGAACACTATTGCATGCAGGGAGCTGTGCACAGGGGCTATTGTATCATCCAGTGTACTTGAACACTATTGTATGCAGGGAGCTGTGCACAGGGGCTGTTGTATCATCCAGTGTACTTGAACACTACTGCATGCAGGGGGGTGTGCACAGGGGCTATTGTATCTTCCAGTGTACTTGAACACTATTGTATGCAGGGAGCTGTGCACAGGGGCTGTTGTATCATCCAGTGTACTTGAACACTATTGTATGCAGGGAGCTGTGCACAGGGGCTATTGTATCATCCAGTGTACTTGAACACTATTGCATGCAGGGAGCTGTGCACAGGGGCTATTGTATCATCCAGTGTACTTGAACACTATTGTATGCAGGGATCTGTGCACAGGGGCTGTTGTATCATCCAGTGTACTTGAACACTATTGTATGCAGGGAGCTGTGCACAGGGGCTATTGTATCATCCAGTGTACTTGAACACTATTGCATGCAGGGAGCTGTGCACAGGGGCTGTTGTATCATCCAGTGTACTTGAACACTATTGTATGCAGGGAGCTGTGCACAGGGGCTGTTGTATCATCCAGTGTACTTGAACACTATTGTATGCAGGGAGCTGTGCACAGGGGCTGTTGTATCATCCAGTGTACTTGAACACTATTGTATGCAGGGACCTGTGCACAGGGGCTGTTGTATCATCCAGTGTACTTGAACACTACTGCATGCAGGGAGCTGTACACAGGGGCTATTGTATCATCCAGTGTACTTGAACACTACTGCATGCAGGGAGCTGTACACAGGGGCTATTGTATCATCCAGTGTACTTGAACACTATTGTATGCAGGGAGCTGTGCACAGGGGCTATTGTATCTTCCAGTGTACTTGAACACTATTGCATGCAGGGAGCTGTGCACAGGGGCTATTGTATCATCCAGTGTACTTGAACACTATTGTTCAAATACCGATCCACAAAAAGGGAAACAAAACTGAACCAGGTAACTACAGACCAGTAAGCCTGACTTCTATTATATGCAAACTTATGGAAACTATAATAAGATCCAAAATGGAAAATTACCTATATGGTAACAGGGTACTGGGAGACAGTCAACATGGTTTTAGGAAAGGGAGATCGTGCCTAACTAACTTGCTTGATTTTTTTGAGGATGCAACATCGATAATGGATAATTGCAAAGCATATGACATGGTTTATTTAGATTTCCAGAAAGCTTTTGACAAAGTCCCGCACAAAAGATTAATTCTCAAACTGAACGCAGTTGGGATTCAAGGAAACACATGTACATGGATTAGGGAGTGGTTAACATGTAGAAAACAGAAAGTACTGATTGGAGGAAAAACCTCAGAATGGAGTGTGGTAACCAGCGGTGTACCACAGGGATCAGTATTAGGTCCTCTGCTATTCCTAATCTACATTAATGATTTAGATTCTGGTATAGTAAGCAAACTTGTTAAATTTGCAGACGACACAAAAGTAGGAGGAGTGGCAAACACTGTTGCAGCAGCAAAGGTCATTCAAAATGATCTAGACAAGATTCAGAACTGGGCAGACACATGGCAAATGACATTTAATAGAGAAAAATGTAAGGTACTGCACGCAGGAAATAAAAATGTACATTATAAATATCATATGGGAGATACTGAAATTGGAGAAGGAATCTATGAAAAAGACCTAGGAGTTTTTGTTGACTCAGAAATGTCTTCATCTAGACAATGTGGGGAAGCTATAAAAAAGGCTAACAAGATGCTCGGATACATTGTGAAAAGTGTTGAATTTAAATCAAGGGAAGTAATGTTAAAACTGTACAATGCACTTGTAAGACCTCATCTTGAATATTGTGTTCAGTTCTGGTCACCTCGCTATAAAAAAGATATTGCTGCTCTAGAAAGAGTGCAAAGAAGAGCGACCAGAATTATTCCGGGCTTAAAAGGCATGTCATATGCAGACAGGCTAAAAGAATTGAATCTGTTCAGTCTTGAACAAAGAAGACTACGTGGCGACCTAATTCAAGCATTCAAAATTCTAAAAGGTATTGACAGTGTCGACCCAAGGGACTTTTTCAGCCTGAAAAAAGAAACAAGGTCCAGGGGTCACAAATGGAGTTTAGAAAAAGGGGCATTCAGAACAGAAAATAGGAGACACTTTTTTACACAGAGAATTGTGAGGGTCTGGAATCAACTCCCCAGTAATGTTGTTGAAGCTGACACCCTGGGATCCTTCAAGAAGCTGCTTGATGAGATTTTGGGATCAATAAGCTACTAACAACCAAACGAGCAAGATGGGCCGAATGGCCTCCTCTCGTTTGTAAACTTTCTTATGTTCTTATGTTCTTATGTATGCAGGGAGCTGTGCACAGGGGCTGTTGTATCATCCAGTGTACTTGAACACTATTGTATGCAGGGAGCTGTGCACAGGGGCTGTTGTATCATCCAGTGTACTTGAACACTACTGCATGCAGGGAGCTGTACA
>NW_024473753.1:0-9007 GCF_017654505.1 Polyodon spathula | reverse complement strand
CAGGGGCTATTGTATCATCCAGTGTACTTGAACACTACTGCATGCAGACAGCTGTACACAGGGGCTATTGTATCATCCAGTGTACTTGAACACTACTGCATGCAGACAGCTGTACACAGGGGCTATTGTATCTTCCAGTGTACTTGAACACTATTGCATGCAGGGAGCTGTACACAGGGGCTATTGTATCATCCAGTGTACTTGAACACTATTGTATGCAGGGAGCTGTACACAGGGGCTATTGTATCATCCAGTGTACTTGAACACTATTGCATGCAGGGAGCTGTGCACAGGGGCTATTGTATCATCCAGTATACTTGAACACTATTGTATGCAGGGAGCTGTGCACAGGGGCTGTTGTATCATCCAGTGTACTTGAACACTATTGTATGCAGGGACCTGTGCACAGGGGCTGTTGTATCATCCAGTGTACTTGAACACTACTGCATGCAGGGAGCTGTACACAGGGGCTATTGTATCATCCAGTGTACTTGAACACTACTGGATGCAGGGAGCTGTACACAGGGGCTATTGTATCATCCAGTGTACTTGAACACTACTGCATGCAGACAACTGTACACAGGGGCTATTGTATCTTCCAGTGTACTTGAACACTATTGCATGCAGGGAGCTGTACACAGGGGCTATTGTATCTTCCAGTGTACTTGAACACTACTGCATGCAGACAACTGTACACAGGGGCTATTGTATCTTCCAGTGTACTTGAACACTACTGCATGCAGACAGCTGTACACAGGGGCTATTGTATCATCCAGTGTACTTGAACACTATTGCATGCAGGGAGCTGTGCACAGGGGCTGTTGTATCATCCAGTGTACTTGAACACTATTGTATGCAGGGAGCTGTGCACAGGGGCTGTTGTATCATCCAGTGTACTTGAACACTACTGCATGCAGGGAGCTGTACACAGGGGCTATTGTATCATCCAGTGTACTTGAACACTACTGCATGCAGACAGCTGTACACAGGGGCTATTGTATCATCCAGTGTACTTGAACACTATTGCATGCAGGGAGCTGTGCACAGGGGCTGTTGTATCATCCAGTGTACTTGAACACTATTGTATGCAGGGAGCTGTGCACAGGGGCTGTTGTATCATCCAGTGTACTTGAACACTATTGTATGCAGGGAGCTGTGCACAGGGGCTGTTGTATCATCCAGTGTACTTGAACACTATTGCATGCAGGGAGCTGTGCACAGGGGCTATTGTATCATCCAGTGTACTTGAACACTATTGTATGCAGGGACCTGTGCACAGGGGCTGTTGTATCATCCAGTGTACTTGAACACTACTGCATGCAGCGAGCTGTACACAGGGGCTATTGTATCATCCAGTGTACTTGAACACTACTGCATGCAGACAGCTGTAGACAGGGGCTATTGTATCATCCAGTGTACTTGAACACTATTGCATGCAGGGAGCTGTGCACAGGGGATATTGTATCATCCAGTGTACTTGAACACTATTGCATGCAGGGAGCTGTGCACAGGGGCTATTGTATCATCCAGTGTACTTGAACACTATTGTATGCACGGAGCTGTGCACAGGGGTTGTTGTATCATCCAGTGTACTTGAACACTATTGTATGCAGGGAGCTGTGCACAGGGGCTGTTGTATCATCCAGTGTACTTGAACACTACTGCATGCAGCGAGCTGTACACAGGGGCTATTGTATCATCCAGTGTACTTGAACACTATTGCATGCAGGGAGCTGTACACAGGGGCTGTTGTATCATCCAGTGTACTTGAACACTATTGTATGCAGGGAGCTGTGCACAGGGGCTGTTGTATCATCCAGTGTACTTGAACACTATTACATGCAGGGAGCTGTGCACAGGGGCTGTTGTATCATCCAGTGTACTTGAACACTATTGTATGCAGGGAGCTGTGCACAGGGGCTGTTGTATCATCCAGTGTACTTGAACACTATTGTATGCAGGGAGCTGTACACAGGGGCTATTGTATCATCCAGTGTACTTGAACACTATTGTATGCAGGGAGCTGTGCACAGGGGCTATTGTATCATCCAGTGTACTTGAACACTATTGTATGCAGGGAGCTGTGCACAGGGGCTGTTGTATCATCCAGTGTACTTGAACACTATTGTATGCAGGGAGCTGTGCACAGGGGCTGTTGTATCATCCAGTGTACTTGAACACTATTGTATGCAGGGAGCTGTGCACAGGGGCTGTTGTATCATCCAGTGTACTTGAACACTATTGTATGCAGGGACCTGTGCACAGGGGCTGTTGTATCATCCAGTGTACTTGAACACTACTGCATGCAGGGAGCTGTACACAGGGGCTATTGTATCATCCAGTGTACTTGAACACTACTGCATGCAGACAGCTGTACACAGGGGCTATTGTATCTTCCAGTGTACTTGAACACTATTGCATGCAGGGAGCTGTGCACAGGGGCTATTGTATCTTCCAGTGTACTTGAACACTATTGCATGCAGGGAGCTGTACACAGGGGCTATTGTATCATCCAGTGTACTTGAACACTATTGTATGCAGGGAGCTGTGCACAGGGGCTATTGTATCTTCCAGTGTACTTGAACACTATTGCATGCAGGGAGCTGTACACAGGGGCTATTGTATCATCCAGTGTACTTGAACACTATTGTATGCAGGGAGCTGTACACAGGGGCTATTGTATCATCCAGTGTACTTGAACACTATTGCATGCAGGGAGCTGTGTTGCACATGTGCTATTGTATCATCCAGGTCCACTTGAACTTGTGTTCAAGCTATAATACCGATCCACAAAAAGGGAAACAAAACTGAACCAGGTAACTACAGACCAGTAAGCCTGACTTCTATTATATGCAAACTTATGGAAACTATAATAAGATCCAAAATGGAAAATTACCTATATGGTAACAGGGTACTGGGAGACAGTCAACATGGTTTTAGGAAAGGGAGATCGTGCCTAACTAACTTGCTTGATTTTTTTGAGGATGCAACATCGATAATGGATAATTGCAAAGCATATGACATGGTTTATTTAGATTTCCAGAAAGCTTTTGACAAAGTCCCGCACAAAAGATTAATTCTCAAACTGAACGCAGTTGGGATTCAAGGAAACACATGTACATGGATTAGGGAGTGGTTAACATGTAGAAAACAGAAAGTACTGATTGGAGGAAAAACCTCAGAATGGAGTGTGGTAACCAGCGGTGTACCACAGGGATCAGTATTAGGTCCTCTGCTATTCCTAATCTACATTAATGATTTAGATTCTGGTATAGTAAGCAAACTTGTTAAATTTGCAGACGACACAAAAGTAGGAGGAGTGGCAAACACTGTTGCAGCAGCAAAGGTCATTCAAAATGATCTAGACAAGATTCAGAACTGGGCAGACACATGGCAAATGACATTTAATAGAGAAAAGTGTAAGGTACTGCACGCAGGAAATAAAAATGTACATTATAAATATCATATGGGAGATATTGAAATTGGAGAAGGAATCTATGAAAAAGACCTAGGAGTTTTTGTTGACTCAGAAATGTCTTCATCTAGGCAATGTGGGGAAGCTATAAAAAAGGCTAACAAGATGCTCGGATACATTGTGAAAAGTGTTGAATTTAAATCAAGGGAAGTAATGTTAAAACTGTACAATGCACTTGTAAGACCTCATCTTGAATATTGTGTTCAGTTCTGGTCACCTCGCTATAAAAAAGATATTGCTGCTCTAGAAAGAGTGCAAAGAAGAGCGACCAGAATTATTCCGGGCTTAAAAGGCATGTCATATGCAGACAGGCTAAAAGAATTGAATCTGTTCAGTCTTGAACAAAGAAGACTACGTGGCGACCTAATTCAAGCATTCAAAATTCTAAAAGGTATTGACAGTGTCGACCCAAGGGACTTTTTCAGCCTGAAAAAAGAAACAAGGTCCAGGGGTCACAAATGGAGTTTAGAAAAAGGGGCATTCAGAACAGAAAATAGGAGACACTTTTTTACACAGAGAATTGTGAGGGTCTGGAATCAACTCCCCAGTAATGTTGTTGAAGCTGACACCCTGGGATCCTTCAAGAAGCTGCTTGATGAGATTTTGGGATCAATAAGCTACTAACAACCAAACGAGCAAGATGGCCGAATGGCCTCCTCTCGTTTGTAAACTTTCTTATGTTCTTATGTTCTTATTGTATGCAGGGAGCTGTGCACAGGGGCTGTTGTATCATCCAGTGTACTTGAACACTATTGTATGCAGGGACCTGTGCACAGGGGCTGTTGTTTCATCCAGTGTACTTGAACACTACTGCATGCAGACAGCTGTACACAGGGGCTATTGTATCATCCATTGTACTTGAACACTACTGCATGCAGACAGCTGTACACAGGGGCTATTGTATCATCCATTGTACTTGAACACTACTGCATGCAGACAGCTGTACACAGGGGTTATTGTATCTTCCAGTGTACTTGAACACTATTGCATGCAGGGAGCTGTACACAGGGGCTGTTGTATCATCCAGTGTACTTGAACACTATTGTATGCAGGGAGCTGTACACAGGGGCTATTGTATCATCCAGTGTACTTGAACACTATTGCATGCAGGGAGCTGTGCACAGGGGCTGTTGTATCATCCAGTGTACTTGAACACTATTGTATGCAGGGAGCTGTGCACAGGGGCTGTTGTATCATCCAGTGTACTTGAACACTATTGTATGCAGGGACCTGTGCACAGGGGCTGTTGTATCATCCAGTGTACTTGAACACTATTGTATGCAGGGAGCTGTGCACAGGGGCTATTGTATCATCCAGTGTACTTGAACACTACTGGATGCAGGGAGCTGTACACAGGGGCTATTGTATCATCCAGTGTACTTGAACACTACTGCATGCAGACAACTGTACACAGGGGCTATTGTATCTTCCAGTGTACTTGAACACTATTGCATGCAGGGAGCTGTACACAGGGGCTATTGTATCTTCCAGTGTACTTGAACACTATTGTATGCAGGGAGCTGTACACAGGGGCTATTGTATCATCCAGTGTACTTGAACACTATTGTATGCAGGGAGCTGTACAAAGGGGCTATTGTATCATCCAGTGTACTTGAACACTATTACATGCAGGGAGCTGTGCACAGGGGCTGTTGTATCATCCAGTGTACTTGAACACTATTGTATGCAGGGACCTGTGCACAGGGGCTGTTGTATCATCCAGTGTACTTGAACACTATTGTATGCAGGGAGCTGTGCACAGGGGCTGTTGTATCATCCAGTGTACTTGAACACTATTGTATGCAGGGAGCTGTGCACAGGGGCTGTTGTATCATCCAGTGTACTTGAACACTATTGTATGCAGGGAGCTGTGCACAGGGGCTATTGTATCATCCAGTGTACTTGAACACTATTGCATGCAGGGAGCTGTGCACAGGGGCTATTGTATCATCCAGTGTACTTGAACACTATTGCATGCAGGGAGCTGTGCACAGGGGCTATTGTATCATCCAGTGTACTTGAACACTATTGTATGCAGGGAGCTGTGCACAGGGGCTGTTGTATCATCCAGTGTACTTGAACACTATTGTATGCAGGGAGCTGTGCACAGGGGCTGTTGTATCATCCAGTGTACTTGAACACTATTGTATGCAGGGAGCTGTGCACAGGGGCTGTTGTATCATCCAGTGTACTTGAACACTATTGTATGCAGGGAGCTGTGCACAGGGGCTGTTGTATCATCCAGTGTACTTGAACACTATTGTATGCAGGGAGCTGTGCACAGGGGCTGTTGTATCATCCAGTGTACTTGAACACTATTGTATGCAGGGAGCTGTGCACAGGGGCTGTTGTATCATCCAGTGTACTTGAACACTATTGCATGCAGGGAGCTGTGCACAGGGGCTGTTGTATCATCCAGTGTACTTGAACACTATTGCATGCAGGGAGCTGTGCACAGGGGCTATTGTATCATCCAGTGTACTTGAACACTATTGCATGCAGGGAGCTGTGCACAGGGGCTATTGTATCATCCAGTGTACTTGAACACTATTGTATGCAGGGAGCTGTGCACAGGGGCTGTTGTATCATCCAGTGTACTTGAACACTATTGTATGCAGGGAGCTGTGCACAGGGGCTGTTGTATCATCCAGTGTACTTGAACACTACTGCATGCAGCGAGCTGTACACAGGGGCTATTGTATCATCCAGTGTACTTGAACACTACTGCATGCAGACAGCTGTACACAGGGGCTATTGTATCATCCAGTGTACTTGAACACTATTGTATGCAGACAGCTGTACAAAGGGGCTATTGTATCATCCAGTGTACTTGAACACTATTACATGCAGTTTGCTGTGCACAGGGGCTGTTGTATCATCCAGTGTACTTGAACACTATTGCATGCAGGGAGCTGTGCACAGGGGATATTGTATCATCCAGTGTACTTGAACACTATTGCATGCAGGGAGCTGTACACAGGGGCTATTGTATCATCCAGTGTACTTGAACACTATTGCATGCAGGGAGCTGTACACAGGGGCTATTGTATCATCCAGTGTACTTGAACACTATTGCATGCAGGGAGCTGTGCACAGGGGCTATTGTATCATCCAGTGTACTTGAACACTATTGTATGCAGGGAGCTGTGCACAGGGGCTGTTGTATCATCCAGTGTACTTGAACACTACTGTATGCAGGGAGCTGTGCACAGGGGCTGTTGTATCATCCAGTGTACTTGAACACTATTGTATGCAGGGAGCTGTGCACAGGGGCTGTTGTATCATCCAGTGTACTTGAACACTATTGTATGCAGGGAGCTGTACACAGGGGCTATTGTATCATCCAGTGTACTTGAACACTACTGCATGCAGGGAGCTGTACACAGGGGCTATTGTATCATCCAGTGTACTTGAACACTATTGCATGCAGGGAGCTGTGCACAGGGGCTATTGTATCATCCAGTGTACTTGAACACTATTGTATGCAGGGAGCTGTGCACAGGGGCTATTGTATCATCCAGTGTACTTGAACACTATTGCATGCAGGGAGCTGTGCACAGGGGCTACTGTATCTTCCAGTGTACTTGAACACTACTGCATGCAGACAGCTGTACACAGGGGCTATTGTGTCTTCCAGTGTACTTGAACACTATTGTATGCAAGGAGCTGTGCACAGGGGCTGTTGTATCATCCAGTGTACTTGAACACTATTGCATGCAGGGAGCTGTGCACAGGGGCTATTGTATCATCCAGTGTACTTGAACACTATTGTATGCAGGGAGCTGTGCACAGGGGCTGTTGTATCATCCAGTGTACTTGAACACTATTGTATGCAGGGAGCTGTGCACAGGGGCTATTGTATCATCCAGTGTACTTGAACACTATTGTATGCAGGGAGCTGTACACAGGGGCTGTTGTATCATCCAGTGTACTTGAACACTATTGTATGCAAGGAGCTGTGCACAGGGGCTGTTGTATCATCCAGTGTACTTGAACACTATTGTATGCAGGGAGCTGTGCACAGGGGCTGTTGTATCATCCAGTGTACTTGAACACTATTGTATGCAGGGAGCTGTGCACAGGGGCTGTTGTATCATCCAGTGTACTTGAACACTATTGTGTGCAGGGAGCTGTGCACAGGGGCTGTTGTATCATCTAGTGTACTTGAACACTACTGCGTGCAGGGAGCTGTGCACAGGGGCTATTGTATCTTCCAGTGTACTTGAACACTATTGTATGCAGGGAGCTGTGCACAGGGGCTATTGTATCATCCAGTGTACTTGAACACTATTGCATGCAGGGAGCTGTGCACAGGGGCTATTGTATCATCCAGTGTACTTGAACACTATTGTATGCAGGGAGCTGTACACAGGGGCTATTGTATCATCCAGTGTACTTGAACACTATTGTATGCAGGGAGCTGTACACAGAGGCTGTTGTATCATCCAGTGTACTTGAACACTATTGTATGCAGGGAGCTGTACACAGGGGCTATTGTATCATCCAGTGTACTTGAACACTATTGCAAGCAGGGAGCTGTACACAGGGGCTATTGTATCATCCAGTGTACTTGAACACTATTGTATGCAGGGAGCTGTACACAGGGGCTATTGTATCATCCAGTGTACTTGAACACTATTGCATGCAGGGAGCTGTGCACAGGGGCTATTGTATCATCCAGTGTACTTGAACACTATTGTATGCAGGGAGCTGTACACAGGGGCTGTTGTATCATCCAGTGTACTTGAACACTATTGTATGCAGGGAGCTGTACACAGGGGCTGTTGTATCATCCAGTGTACTTGAACACTATTGCATGCAGGGAGCTGTGCACAGGGGCTGTTGTATCATCCAGTGTACTTGAACACTACTGTATGCAGGGAGCTGTGCACAGGGGCTGTTGTATCATCCAGTGTACTTGAACACTACTGTATGCAGGGAGCTGTGCACAGGGGCTGTTGTATCATCCAGTGTACTTGAACACTACTGTATGCAGGGAGCTGTGCACAGGGGCTGTTGTATCATCCAGTATACTTGAACACTACTGTATGCAGGGAGCTGTGCACAGGGGCTGTTGTATCATCCAGTGTACTTGAACACTATTGCATGCAGGGAGCTGGGCACAGGGGCTGTTGTATCATCCAGTGTACTTGAACACTACTGTATGCAGGGAGCTGTGCACAGGGGCTGTTGTAGCAGAGTTTCTACTTGGTCCCTGAATAGTCTCCAGTAAATCATCTACAGTATGAATGATAATTGCAAGAATGCATGCATTTTTCATATATTTAATATTCCAAAGACTGAACAGATTTTGGATAAACATTATTATTATTATTATTATTATTATTATTAATTAAATCCTATTAAATATTATTGGTTTAAATGTGAACTGCAGATTTATAGAGGCCGTGTGTTTTCACAGTGTATCTTGAATCTCTTTAGAGTGTAGTTTGAGTATCAGAAGGGGTTTAATAGACTGAGAGGTTTCTACCACTGGGATACACGGTCTGCTTCACATCAAACTCCACAGCA
>NW_024473752.1:0-11000 GCF_017654505.1 Polyodon spathula | reverse complement strand
GCACTAACCCCTTCTGGAAGACCTCGTTTGGATAAACATCATGTTCACATGTAAAGGTTTGCAATTTCATATTGTGTGCATAAATACCTTTTAATAAAAACACTCCAAGCCTGCCTGTTCACATTCTTATTTATTTACAATATTCAACCTGGAAAAGCAGCACTGAAATGAAGCATCTCATTTACAAGGGTATCCAGGGCGCTCCTTCACACAGTGTTACAGGACCTGATCCCACACCATCCACTGAAATGAAGCATCTCGTTTACAAGGGTATCCAGGGCGCTCCTTCACAGAGTATTACATGACCTGATCCCACACCATCCACTAAAATGAAGCATCTCGTTTACAAGGGTATCCAGGGCGCTCCTTCACACAGTGTTACAGGACCTGATCCCACACCATCCACTGAAATGAAGCATCTCATTTACAAGGGTATCCAGGGCTCTCCTTCACACAGTGTTACAGGACCTGATCCCACACCATCCACTGAAATGAAGCATCTCGTTTACAAGGGTATCCAGGGCGTTCCTTCACAGAGTATTACAGGTATAACTGATCCCACACCATCCACTGAAATGAAGCATCTCGTTTACAAGGGTATCCAGGACGCTCCTTCACACAGTGTTACAGGACCTGATCCCACACCATCCACTGAAATGAAGCATCTCGTTTACAAGGGTATCCAGGGCGCTCCTTCACAGAGTATTACAAGACCTGATCCCACACCATCCACTGAAATGAAGCATCTCGTTTACAAGGGTATCCAGGGCGCTCCTTCACACAGTATTACAGGACCTGATCCCACAACATCCACTGAAATGAAGCATCTCGTTTACAAGGGTATCCAGGGCGCTCCTTCACACAGTGTTACAGGATCTGATCCCACACCATCCACTAAATGAAGGGTCTAGTTTATATGCACAGTATTACAGGACCTGTGCAGCTGTAGCACTGAACAACGCAAACCTGCACCTTACTCAAACTGTAACTATAGCTGCAGCTTTCAAATGGGCATTAATCACAGGCATGAATACATGAGGTCTGGAGGCATTCCAAGCCAAGACTGCCCTGCGTCTGAATGAGAGCTTGCATATGAAAAGCATTGTTTTATAAAAAAGTAAGTGCTGATTGAGCTCGGAAGGACCATTGGCGTTTAGACAGATAAACAGCAGCTGTCTGTGGTTATTTTGCGTGTCTCCACTAGATGGCACATTTCCCCGTCAGTTCCACTGTCCCAGCCCAGCTTCTGTCGTTTGTATTTGCAGTAGCAACACAATGTGACGCAGATACCAGTGTGGCGTTTGCAACAGGCTGTGGGGAGGACTGGTCCCCAAAAACAGGGTTCTTTATGTGTACCCCAAAAATAACAAGACTTCATATATGGGTGGTAGTGTTTCTTCCGAACCTTATAACACAATATGTGTATCATAAAAAAAAACAAATCTACATTTAAATGGCACATCAGGACCTTTTGATTTGATTGTGTTACATGTTCCCATGTGTTGGTACAACTGTTAACATTCTGAGCACTTTTCTAAGCTTTTAAATTGCATTCCCTGCCTCAAGATGAGAATCCACTCTTTCAGGTGTGTGCAAGTAATCAATGAGGATACACTTCTCACAAAGTCACTGAAACTCCACTCTTTCAGGTGTGTGTGAGTGACTAGTGGATCAGTGAGGATACACTTCTCACAAACTCATTGAGACTCCACTCTTTCAGGTGTGTGCGAGTGATCAATGAGGATACACTTCTCACAAACTCATTGAGCCTCCACTCTTTCAGGTGTGTTTGAGTGACTAGTAGCCGTCAATCTATTTTTCAGTAATCCTTGAGATCTAGTAAATGTTTCTCTCATAATGTCCTATTGAAATGAATAGTTGACACTAGCATGGTTTCAATTGCAGTTGAATATGTAGTTTTGAATGAATATCAGAGGAATTCAGAATGATGTTTTAGGAGAGATAAAGGAGTCGGAGTGGTGGCTGTGTGTTCAGATTGCCACAGACTCAGCTCTTATCACTGTTTGTTTTTCAACACGGCTCTATACAGAACAGGAAATAAACTCCCATTCCAGGCTGCTCGCCCAACTTGTCACTCAGACACTGGAAAGAGATGAGCCAGACTGGGTGTATTCTCTCCATGCAAGGACCCTGGGTGTCAGGAGAATGGTGTCCAAGTCAGTGCCTGTCTAAGACCTCCCTCCAATTCCAGTTTCGGTGACCTGTGAGCCCAGGCCCCAACACGCACATTTACTCAACAGTAGTTCTTAGTTTATTTTGGCCCCCTAGCACATGACTTGCTTCACTAGTGTTTACACATTGGCTTGGATTTACTTAACTATTGGTCATGTCACTCAGTCACATGACACGTCGTGTCACTCAGTCACATGACGCGTTGTACGAGTTAAATACTGTTTACTTCATAATAATTGAATGTGTGTAATGCTTTGATACATTGGACTGGGAACTGGAACACAAATAAACAGCTTCAAGAAATTACATATAAAAGTGAACCAATACAAACTTAATTTGGTGTATAACAATCAATTCAAACAGTAGTGGTTTATATAAAGAAAAAAAATAACAAGATAAGGAAAAACAAATCATGCAGCAAATCTTTGAAGTCAATGGCCAGTACAAACACAGTGCTGTAGTAGCCAAGGACTAGGACTGAAAGAGATACAAGAACAAAATGAAATACTGCCAATGATAACACTGTGCAACATTTTTTTTTTTTTTTTTTTTTTTTGTTCCTGGGTAGTAAGTGTTATTTCCTAATTGCTTATGCCTCAAAAGTATAGAAAATGGCTATTATTCCCCACAAACTTTGCTTTTGTGACCAGGACAGTGATATTTCAAAATATCACTATTTCCAATGAGAAAACGGGCAAATGTGTGTCTTTTCGTTCACATAAAGTCAGAAAAAAACAACCTATGAATCCAAATTAACATGTATTTATACTAAAGTAATACAAAAATGACTACAAAAGATTTAGAAGTGAGTAGTTTTACGAGATTTACGATTATACTGTTAATTTCCTCCCTGCTAAATAAAACACGTGCAAATGAACATTTGCTTAATTTGATTGTTAATTGTTTGATTACTAATTATCCCCTGCACCTGGTGATTATTGTAAATTAGAGCCAGGTGCAGGGTATAAAAAAGTCGTCCCAGCTGTTCTGGGCTGCTGCTGCTCGTGCTGTGTGTATGGCCTGCGACTGTCCTGGGTCCTGCTTTTAAAAGTGCAATGAATCGTGGTGGCGCTTGCAGTCACTACATACTACCACTGTATTATATTATTATATATATATATATATATATAATATATATATTATATACACATTTATATATTTTTCTTTTCTTTAAACCCACAACCCTTTTCCGGAGAAGGAAGCACGGATAGCGCCTGTAGCTGTGCAAAAGCAGGGATTTGTCCACAATGCAACCTTTTTTCTACACAGGACTAATGCAAACACACTTACTAGGAGATTTCTGTGTGTACCAAATGAAACTGACAATCACACATTCAAACAACAGAAGTATTATCTACACAGGACGGCAAACACGAGAATTACACAAACCTAGCACACTTAGCACACACAAACAACAGAGGAATATCTACACAGGAATAATACAAACACACAGAGGACATATTTCCTGTATAACAATTAACACCAATAAAATACACACACACTAAACGACATATACGACACAGGTGTAATGTGCACACTCACCCACACCCAAGTGTACACACATGAGACCACAGAGGAAGAAACACAACATCGAGGTGTTCGTCTATGTATTTCTTTGTGTGTCAATGGTTTGTACAAAACACCAGAGGAATATCTACACAGGACTAAGAAAAAACACACGACGACGACAAGTCACACAGGACATAAAGGAATATCTACACATGTGTCACTTACACCATTAACACACACAAAACACAGGAGGTATGTGTCTACAGGAAATACACAACACCTAACCTGTAATACAAACACACACCCCCCCCCCCCCCCCCAAACACAGAGGAATATCTACACAGGACTATACAAACACCAACACACACACACAGAGAAATGCTCACAGCACATGGACTCCTTATACATGTGTCCTAATACAAAGTACACACACCTGCTACATAAATGTGGTCAACACAATATGTTGTGGATGGTTTGTGTATCCTTACACAGAGTAAATGTCCTGAGACGATAATTTACACAGGACTAAACACACACACACACACAAACACAGAGGAATATCTACACAGGACTAATACAAACACACACACACACACACACAGAGGAATATCTACACAGGACTAATACAATCACACACACACAAACACAGAAATATCACCAATACCCCTATCGCTGTATCTATGTTTATGTACAAATAACAAAGCGGTTTCACCACAGTGCGATACTGTGTCTCTGAAACATTACACACATGGTGTAGCTCCTTATAGAAACACAACCACCACCACGAGTGAATCTTGTGTGTCTTCCTAATAGATGTGTCCACACATTACACACAGATGTGTAAGTCTACCAGACTAATACACCTGAATAGAAACACACACACAAACCCCTTTAATATCATACACCAAGGACTAATACAAACACACACACACAAAACACAGAGGAATATCTACACAGGACTAATACAACACACACACACACAAACACAGAGGAATATCTACACAGGACTAATACAAACACACACACACACAAACACAGAGGAATATCTACACAGGACTAATACAAACACACACACACACACAACACAGAGGAATAGCTATACAGGACTAATACTAAACACACACACACAAACACAGAGGAATATCTATACAGGACTAATACAAACACACACACACACACACAGAGGAATATCTACACAGGACTAATACAAACACACACACACACAAACACAGAGGAATAGCTATACAGGACTAATAGAAACACACACACACAAACACAGAGGAATAGCTACACAGGACTAATACAAACACACACACACAACACACAGAGGAATAGCTATACAGGACTAATACAAACACACACACACAGTACAAACACACCACACCCACACACACACACCTACACAGGACTAATACAAACACACAAACACACACATTTGTCGCATCAAGCAGATATGTCCTGATAATACAAATGCTTGTGTGTACACAACCCCACAATAGAGTTGTGTATCCGTGATCTACTGATTAGTTTTTGTGTGTGTGTGTTGTCTCTCTTCTAATAGATGTGTCACACCACACACACCAAACACAGAGGAATATCTTTACTATCTAACACAGGCAGCTGTCTCAAACATCCTTACATTCATTAACGCACTGTCGATACCCACTACTCAACACCACACACATCACACACACACACACACACACACACACCACACACACACACATACGATTGGCTGATCAATACTAATACAAACACACACACAAACACACATACACAGAGGAATATCTGCACAGGACTAATACAAACACACACACACACAGAGAGGAATATCTATACAGGACTAATACAAAATTCAAAACAAGAACAACAACTCAGGTAAGACAACCATTAAATGTATTATCTAAAGGATCTTCATAGTCCGTTTCTTCTATTAGATCCTAGAAGTATCAGAAACAAAATTCTAGAACTTGAAGCTACTGCACTAACAGGTAACTATGATGTGATAGGTGTTACAGAAACGTGGTTGTCTGAGAGTGATGGGGACGAATATAATATTTGTGGGTATACACTGTATAGGAAAGACAGGCAGGACAGAAGAGGAGGAGGGGTAGCGCTATACATAAGAAACAGTCTTGAAGCCCAGGTGTTAAACCTGGACAAAGAAAATAAAACCGAATCAATATGGGTCAGAATAACAGACAAAAATTCAAAGGGCATAATAATAGGAGCATGCTATAGACCGCCAGATTCAGAAGGTGAGCAAAATAATCTGTTATACAATGACATTAGAAATGTGTGTAGCAAAGGAGAAGCCATACTAATGGGGGATTTCAACTTCCCCCAAATAAAATGGGAAAACCCGGTGGGTAGCGCGAAGGATGAAATAGAAATGGTGGAAATGACAAATGACTGCTTCCTAACACAATTTGTCAAGGCACCGACTAGAGGGGAGGCATGCCTTGATTTAGTCTTTTCAAATAACGAAGACAGAATAACTAAAACAGAGGTCAGAGAACCACTGGCAAACTCAGACCACAACATGGTCTCATTTGAAGTGTTTTTTAAAACCCCAAAAGTAATGACTAAAGCTAAGGTTTACAATTTTAGAAAAGCAAACTATGAAGGTATGAAACAGAGACTAACAGAAGTAGATTGGAGTAAAATAGAGAAAACACCCACAGAAGAAGGATGGTTGTTCTTCAAAAATGTAGTACTAGAGGCGCAAAACAATTACATCCCTAAAGTAGACAAATCTAAATGTAAAACTAAAATGCCAAAATGGTTTAATAGATCAATTAAAAAAAAATATTCAGTGAAAAAAGGCACTTTACAGAGCATTAAAAAAGGACCAAAAAGAAAGTACACAGAAAGAGTACACAGAACTGCAAACGCAAGTCAAAAAGGAAGTTAGAAAGGCCAAGAGAGAAATAGAAATGAACATTGCTAAGGGAGCTAAAACCAATTCCAAAATGTTTTTCCAATATTACAACAGCAAGAGAACATTCAAAGAGGAGATTAAATGTTTAAGAGATACAAATGGCAAAATCGTAGAGGAAGAAAAAAAAATAGCAAATATATTAAATGATTACTTTTCACAAGTTTTTACAAAGGAAGATACTGACAACATGCCCCACATGTCATCCAGTTCCTATCCAGTTTTAAATAACTTTAGCATAACTGAGGCAGAAGTGTTAAAGGGACTAGGAGCTCTTAAAATAAACAAATCCCCTGGGCCGGATGAGATCCTCCCAGTAGTACTCAAAGAAATGAAAGAAGTAATTTACAAACCGCTAACCAAGATCATGCAGCAGTCTCTTGACACAGGGGTGGTACCGACAGACTGGAAAATTGCAAACGTAATACCGATCCACAAAAAAGGAAACAAAACTGAACCAGGTAACTACAGACCAGTAAGCCTGACTTCTATTATATGCAAACTTATGGAAACTATAATAAGATCCAAAATGGAAAATTACCTATATGGTAACAGGGTCCTGGGAGACAGTCAACATGGTTTTAGGAAAGGGAGATCGTGTCTAACTAACTTGCTTGATTTTTTTGAGGATGCAACATCGATAATGGATAATTGCAAAGCATATGACATGGTTTATTTAGATTTCCAGAAAGCTTTTGACAAAGTCCCGCACAAAAGATTAATTCTCAAACTGAAAGCAGTTGGGATTCAAGGAAACACATGTACATGGATTAGGGAGTGGTTAACATGTAGAAAACAGAAAGTACTGATTAGAGGAGAAACCTCAGAATGGAGTGTGGTAACCAGTGGAGTACCACAGGGATCAGGATTAGGTCCTCTGCTATTCCTAATCTACATTAATGATTTAGATTCTGGTATAGTAAGCAAACTTGTTAAATTTGCAGACGACACAAAAGTAGGAGGAGTGGCAAACACTGTTGCAGCAGCAAAGGTCATTCAAAATGATCTAGACAAGATTCAGAACTGGGCAGACACATGGCAAATGACATTTAATAGAGAAAAGTGTAAGGTACTGCACGCAGGAAATAAAAATGTACATTATAAATATCATATGGGAGATATTGAAATTGGAGAAGGAATCTATGAAAAAGACCTAGGAGTTTTTGTTGACTCAGAAATGTCTTCATCTAGACAATGTGGGGAAGCTATAAAAAAGGCTAACAAGATGCTCGGATACATTGTGAAAAGTGTTGAATTTAAATCAAGGGAAGTAATGTTAAAACTGTACAATGCACTAGTAAGACCTCATCTTGAATATTGTGTGCAGTTCTGGTCACCTCGCTATAAAAAAGATATTGCTGCTCTAGAAAGAGTGCAAAGAAGAGCGACCAGAATTATTCCGGGCTTAAAAGGCATGTCATATGCAGACAGGCTAAAAGAATTGAATCTGTTCAGTCTTGAACAAAGAAGACTACGTGGCGACCTAATTCAAGCATTCAAAATTCTAAAAGGTATTGACAGTGTCGACCCAAGGGACTTTTTCAGCCTGAAAAAAGAAACAAGGACCAGGGGTCACAAATGGAGATTAGACAAAGGGGCATTCAGAACAGAAAATAGGAGGCACTTTTTTACACAGAGAATTGTGAGGGTCTGGAATCAACTCCCCAGTAATGTTGTTGAAGCTGACACCCTGGGATCCTTCAAGAAGCTGCTTGATGAGATTCTGGGATCAATAAGCTACTAAAAACCAAACGAGCAAGATGGGCCGAATGGCTCCTCTCGTTTGTAAACTTTCTTATGTTCTTATGTTGTTAACCATTATGCTATTTATTTTTTTTTTTGGTTCCTGGGTAGTAAGTGTTATTTCCTAATTGCTTATGCCTCAAAAGTATAGAAAATGGCTATTATTCCCACAAACTTTGCTTTGTGACCAGGACAGTGATATTTTGAAGAAGGGATAAAGTTCGGATCAAAGGGGAACATTACAGATAGATTCAGTGCTGAGTAAACTTGGAGTAACTTTTCTAGAACTTTCCAGTAATATAAATAGTAGTATAAATACAGGGGCCTTAAGCCCACCAGTTCAGTTTAGTTCCAGCTGCCTAAGTGGATACATATCTGCATTTTTCTGAGATGGCAACAAGAGTCTGCAAGCATCCGGCAGATGCATTTTGCCATGTCTGCGGCCAATTTATCAAGACAAGAGCAAAAAAGTACTCTGTGGAAGCATCTGCTAAGATGTGTGAGGCCTACAAGGCATATTTCGGCATGCCTGTCGGGGATCAAGACAAACCCTGGGCACCTCATTTCACCTGCGAGCACTGCAAAAAAACTCTGGAAGGTAAGATGGACAATTGTTGCTCGGAATTTTATGTTATAAAATTTGTTAAAATTTTTTAAATTGTAAAAGTTTTTAATTCTAAAATGTTTTACAATTTTCAATGTTATTGAAAAAATATATCATATATGAAAAATGTTGCGAGAATCTCTTACACATTAGTCATGGGTGAAATAAATGTATTTTTGTAGGATGGTACAGAGGGGAAAAGAGAGCCATGAAGTTCGCTATCCCAAGAATTTGGCGGGAACCCACTGACCACTCAAGCAACTGCTACTTCTGCATGGTGGACCCTTCCAAACGTCGGACTGGCAAGAATGCACCTGCTATCACGTATCCGGACCTTCCTTCATCCATCGCCCCGGTGCCACACTGCCATGAGCTCCCCGTACCCACTCCTCCGGAGAGAGAGCAGCCGTCTTTAGAAGAGAGCAGCAAGTCAGAGAGCGAGGAAGACGTTGTAGATCCAGATGACAATTTCAGAGGTGGAGCTGAGGAGAGAAACCCATACTACCCCAACCAAAAAGACCTCAACGACTTGATTAGAGATCTTGGTCTCACCAAGTCCAATGCCGAGCTTTTGACGTCTAGGCTCAAGCAGTGGAACTTGTTGGATGAAAGTGTGCAAGTCGCAGATCAGAGGAAGCATTACCAACCTTTTTCCAGCTTCTTCACCCGTCAAGATGGGCTCTGCTTCTGCCACAATGTGACCAGTCTGTTCGAGGCAATCGGAATCGCCTGTAACCAGAATGAGTGGCGCCTCTTCATTGACAGCTCATCCAGGAGCCTCAAAGCCGTGCTGCTCCTTAATGGTAACAAGTACCAATCTCTTCTTCTGGCTCACTCGGTGCACCTCAAAGAAGATTACAACAGCATCAAGACCTTGCTATATGCCTTGAAGTATGATGAGTACGGCTGGGAGGTCATAGGAGACTTCAAAATGGTGGCATTCCTGATGGGTCTCCAAGGCGGTTTTACCAAGTTTCCCTGCTATCTTTGCCTTTGGGACAGCAGGGACACCAAGGCGCACTACCACAGGCGGGACTGGCCACAGCGGACCGAGTTCTCTGTGCCGACCTCCTTGTGCAGTTCACATAGAATCCAACGAACTTCGAAAAAACATCAAGAAAATATACTTTTAGTGACACTATAATGATCCAAAAATTTCAAGTGTGTTATTTAAGTGTTTGATATTTTACTGTTTGGAATTGTGCTTGTGGAAATCACTATTCGTTCTGAAGGGTGTTATTTAAGTGTTTAAGATTTCACTTTTGGAATTGTGTTGTGAAAATCATTATCTTTTTCTTGGAAGTGTTGGTGTGGCATTATCTAGTTTAAATTATCCTAACACTTAGGGTCTGATGGGATCACTCTTGGTTAAAAACCTGTTGTTATAGTTAAAGGTTGTTGCTATTGAATCTGCTGCTACAGGTAAAAGCTGTAATATTTTGTCTGAATAAAATCCTTGTTGTTTTTATTCCTTGTTGTCCTCGCTTTACACACTGAGTTTTCTTGATTCTTTTAAGAACCTGTTATTTATTTGGAGTTATATTGGCTCCAAATTGGCGTAGTCATTAACTCTACTTAATAGGTCATTTAAAATAGTCAGTTTAATTACAGTGATAGCCGAGGGGGTTTATCCCAGGGTTAGTCCATCAGGATGTTTTTGGGGGGCGCTACACAAGGTTTCTTTTTGTATTAATATCTTAAACTAAAAACAGAGCACATTCAGTGCTCTTCAGTGTAATTGGAGGAAACAGCAACATAATACAGTACCATTTTCTAATGTCAAAAAATGCAAAAAGCATCATCCCTGGGTTGGCTTGAACCACCAACCTTTCGAATAAGCCGAATGCGCCACAGAGACCAAACTGCTAGCCTGCCAAAGCATACAGGAGTGATTAGCAAGGCGAGATGCTACAAAATGTGATCAAGGGAGCAGAACTCGACCACATCTAAGAAGAAACAAAACGGGCAGGAAAGTCTCTGTAATCCATTATGGCAGCACAACATACGTCGTGT
>NW_024473751.1:0-12673 GCF_017654505.1 Polyodon spathula | reverse complement strand
TTGTTAGATAACGTGTCGCAAGCTTCGAAAGGTTTGTAACGATTAAACCCTAAGTATATTCTTCTGATTACACTATGTAACACAATTTTTGTTCCTGGGTAGTAAGTGTTATTTCCTAATTGCTTATGCCTCAAAAGTATAGAAAATGGCTATTATTCCCCACAAACTTTGCTTTTGTGACCAGGACAGTGATATTTCAAAATATCACTATTTCCAATGGGAAAACGGGCAAATGTGTGTCTTTTCGTTCACATAAAGTCAGAAAAAAACAACATATGAATCCAAATTAACATGTATTTATACTAAAGTAATACAAAAATGACTACAAAAGATTTAGAAGTGAGTAGTTTTTTGAGATTTACAATTATATTGTAAATCACTTTCACGAATCAGCCCCCAAATGTAGTCTCCCATTACAAATAGCAATTATGACAGGAACCATCGCCGCAAGTTTCATAAGCGCTCGCCTTGCTCCTCCGAGTACGCTCCCATGTTCTCCTTGAATTTATCAAGATGAGCATTAAGGATATGGACTTTGAGGGACATCCTACAGCCCATTGTGCCGTAGTTCTTCACCAGAGTCTCAACCAGCTCCACATAGTTTTTCGGCCTTGTGATTGCCCAGGAAGCCCCGAACCACTGTGACAAAGCTGCTCCAAGCCGCTTTCTCCTTACTAGTGAGCTTCTTGGGGAATTCATTGCACTCCAGGATCTTCTTTATCTGTGGTCCGACGAAGACACCGGCTTTGACCTTTGCCTCAGACAGCTTAGGGAAGAAGTCTTGAAGGTACTTGAAGGCTGCCGACTCCTTATCTAGAGCTCTGACAAATTGTTTCATAAGGCCCAATTTGATGTGCAGTGGTGGCATCAGCACCTTCCGGGGGTCCACCAGTGGCTCCCACTTGATGTTGTTCCTCCCCACAGAGAACTCGGTCCGCTGTGGCCAGTCCCGCCTGTGGTAGTGCGCCTTGGTGTCCCTGCTGTCCCAAAGGCAAAGATAGCAGGGAAACTTGGTAAAACCACCTTGGAGACCCATCAGGAATGCTACCATTGCAGCCTCTTGATGCCATCTCAGAAAAATGCAGATATGTATCCACTTAGGCAGCTGGAACTAAACTGAACAGGTGGGCTTAAGGCCCCTGTATTTATACTACTATTTATATTACTGGAAAGTTCTAGAAAGTTCTAGAAGTTACTCCAAGTTTACTCAGCACTGAATCTATCTGGAATGTTCTGGAAAATAGGTACATTTCAAAATATCACTGTCCTAGTCACAAAAACAAAGTTTGTGGGGAATAATAGCCATTTTCTATACTTTTGAGGCATAAGCAATTAGGAAATAACACTTACTACCCAGGAACCAAAAAAAAAGTGTTGTAAGGACACATTTGATATCCTTTACACTGGAAAACAAACTGTAGTGATAAACTACAGTTGCAAAGCACTGCTGCTTTTTCGATGACATTGAAACTTGCAAACTGATTGAAAACATGGAACACGTTAATTGCGATGGGTTTGATACTAATAGGCTTACATAACAGCTATTGTGTCTAGACAATGTCATATACACAGCAATGAACACAGACTGTCTTTATTAAGGGCAGCTGACATCTGTGACTGGACAAATCTATTGAATTTTTGTCCATGTCGTAATTGTGCCGCCTGTCATAATGCGTTTTAAAACTTAAGAATTTCACCAGCTGTACAACAACAAAAGAGTACTGTATCTTACAAGTGATTACATGTGCTTCAACTCTTATCATTTGTTTGATTTCTTGTCCTTGCCACTTGCAATATTACAAATACAGTTACAATTGCGCATTAATGAGCGAGTATAAAAGTTACATTGGGAGAAAAGATATTCATTCACCACTATCTGGACATTTTGTAGATGCCAAACATTCAGTTTCAGATCTTAAATTCTGTGGCATACAAAAAATATTACAAGCTGGCAGAGGTGGTAATCTAGATCAAAAACTATTACAATGTGGATCCAATAGGATCTTCTATCTGCATACGATACAAACTGAAGGACTGAACGAAGAGCCAGGATTATCATGTTTTCTGTGATATAATGCACAAGCATACTTGTCTTTCATAAGAGCTTAAAATAAATGATAGAGCTTTGAGATGATGTCTGTTACTAGCGGATTGTTTAGAAATATACTCAATTATGTTACAACTGTTCTGTCTGAAATATATCTGTAACATTTTTGAGGTTTTGTGGTTTTTTGATTAAGTTAATTTGCTAACAGACTGTTCAGATTTGTTTCTAACTTTGATAAGCGATCACTCTGTTTGCTGTATATTTTCTTTCTGTAAGAAGAGTGTCCTTCTGTTTCGTCACTTTCTCTATGGGATCAGGTCGCCCTTCTTAATATAAACCCAAAAGAATAAGTACACGCACACACTAGGTGATCTACTGCAGCATCAGACATTGGGAGTTCATGAGTGTACTGCAGTATTTAGATAAACTGTCTGTGGAAGTCAGGATGGAGGACGGAGGTGAGGGTCTGAATCCCACTTCTGACAAATCTGTTTTGTTCATTTATTTGTTAAAACATCCACCGAATGCTTGATAATTTGAATTTCTCTAATTATGCCTTTCCATTACTGTGAATGTGTTATTGTTCAGTTTAACAATGTGTAACAGCTATCCAAACGTGCACAACTTCTGACAAATCTGTTTTGTTCATTTATTTCTTAAAACATCCACAGAATGCTTGGTAATTTGAATGCGTATAATTATGCCTTTGCATTACTTTGAATGTGTTATTGTTCAGTTTAACAAGCGAAACCCTTCGCTCAGATACATTGTGAAAAGTGTTGAATTTAAATCAATGGAAGTAATGTTAAAACTGCAATGCATTACTAAGACCTCATCTTGAATATTGTGTTCAGTTCTGGTCACTTCGCTACAAAAAGGATATTGCTGCTCTAGAAAGAGTGCAAAGAAGAGCGACCAGAATTATTCCAGGTTTAAAAGGCATGTCATATGCAGACAGGCTAAAAGAATTGAATCTATTCAGTCTTGAACAAAGAAGACTACGCAGCGACCTGATTCAAGCATTCAAAATTCTAAAAGGTATTGACAAGGGACTTTTGTTGACTCAATGTTGACTCAAGGGACTTTTTCGACCTGAAAAAAATAAACAAAGACTAAGGGTCACAAATGGAGATTAGAAAAATGGGGCATTCAGAACAGAAAATAGGAGGCACTTTTTTACACAGAGAATTGTGAGGGTCTGAAATCAACTCCCCAGTAATGTTGTTGAAGCTGACACCCTAGGATCCTTCAAGAAGCTGCTTGATGAGATTTTGGGATCAATAAGCTACTAACAACCAAACGAGCAAGATGGGCCAAATGGTCTCCTCTCATTTGTGAAATTTCTTATATTCTTACGTGTGGTCGGTTAGCTCAGTTGGTTAATGCCTAATAATAATGCCAAGGTTGTGGGTTTGATCCCTGTATGGCCATGACTTTTCTTCTTTAAATAAACCACACCCGCAGTAATGCTGTAGATGGCAGTATAGGCTAAATAATGAAACGAAGTCGACTGCCTTTGTTGAAACCCTTATCAGATTTGTGAAAGGCAACCACATGTGGGAAAATGTAAATACAATATCCTTTCTGTCAACTTTTGTAATAATGAATACATTTTTATTTGAAAAATGCATAGCTATTTCACTGATCTTTTCAAAACACCCATACACAAAAACAAAGTAGATCTTTATTTCAACTGAAAAAAATGAACTTGCTTCATCATGGCTGCTGCCACAGCACTCGGGCAAACTGAGTCTAGCGTGAGCGGACATCACAGATAACAAGATCTGCAAAATATCACATGTCTAGAAAAGATATGATAGTTACATTTATTTATTTTTAACAACATTTCATCTCAGATGGGACTTGAACCCACAATCCCTGACTGAAAAGGCCACTGCCTTAGCCATTAGGCCACTAAGGCTAACATGACAAGCACGTTTGATAGGACTAATGAAAGTGGTAATCGTAGTATCGTAGTTTACATTCCCAACCCATCAGTGATGGTTAAACAAAACAGAGTGCCTGTCATTAAGTATTTTAAATTCATGTGGGAAGATTTAAATATTTAAAAAGATTTAAAAGATTTTTGCGCATTGGTAACCTTACATAATTACGTTTTTATTAATGCCACTTTCTTAAGGAAAGTAATCAGAGCGACGGTACAAGACCAGAGCCAATAAACCTGTTATTTCGCTTTCCTTTCACTACCATATTCTAGTGTGCTTGTTCAGAATATGCGTGAATCCTGAAAAGCCCCCCCCCCCCCCCCCCCCCCCCCCCCCCCTGTCCCCCCCCCCCCCCCCGCCCCCCCCGTCTTGTTAATATGTGAACAAAGCCAGCAGTCACTTTATTGATCACCCTGTGGATTAACCGCTATTGGAACACAAATGATTGTGTTAAAGATGGTAATAGACTTTCAACGTACTCGTTTTAGAGCTAAACGTTTGTTGAGACAGTTCAAGCGCTGCACTTTCAGGCAGCTGGTAGCAGTGTTTACCTATTTCCTGGATGTTTGCCTTTTGGTCTTACTGTGGAAGGAATAAAAAGTAAGCAAAACCATTTGTTGAGAAACGCATTTGGGAGAAAACTTGAGTCTCGAAATACACTTGTAAAGGCATCGGATTCTATTATGGTGTTTCCGAGCTGTTGAACGTTTCTCATTATATACAGGTGCAGAACTCTGTCAAGCTGAAATAGCTCAGTTGGGAGAGCATTAGACTGAAGATCTAAAGGTCCCTGGTTCAAGGACCTTTAGTCCTTTATCTTGAACTAGAAACAGAGCACATTCTTTTCTTCAGTGTAATTTGAGGAAATAACAACAATTTCCATTACATGAGAGCAGATGTTGTGCTGTTTTGAACTCGGCTCTCGCCAAGATAAGCACCAACTAAGACATAGCTTCCATCTGCATCTCCATCCATTTGTGTTGTTTTCCATCTGATGATGTAGATATCCTTCTGCCTGGTGTTGATTGCTGAAGTGTAATGCTGGCTCCAGGGATCAGCTTATTTTGCCTCCCCAGCGCATCAGCACACACAGTGACTGCGATGCTGGCTCCAGAGATTAACCCAGTGCATCAGCATGACAACTGTCTGGATTGAGCTAAGTAGGGTACATCGCTGGGGTCTTCAAATGGGCACCTTCCATCCTCTGTGTTTCGTTGACTAGTCCATGACATCTCAAGAGGGCTCAACAGTGATTCTGGCATCCCAGCATCATCCCCCACTCAGCTCAGCCCAGCTTACTTACCCATACATCAGCGTTGCTTTCTTTCTATTGTGCTTGAGATCCCCATCCAGAATCTTTCTTTCTCAACCACAGCCATTAAAGGAATGATTTATAAAAGGTTATGTTCTCATTAGCAAGTCAAACTGCTATTTCCACTGGAGTATGTGAACAATGAGTGGCCTTCCTCCTTTATAATCAACACGTCCGAGCAGTCAGCTTATTCTTCTCTATTCTTTAAATCTCTTCCAATCTGTCTGTCTAATGAATAGACAGCCCCTTAGAAAACAGGAATAGAAAACAGTAAAGCCTACCAGTACTAATAGTATATTAAACCATGAATATTTGGACCCAGGTATGCTTTCAGGGTACTACTTTTTTCTAAGGGACATGTCAGTCTAAACTGAAGCATCTAAATCCAGAATTGGATTGTGTTTGTGTTCCATCAGTATTTATTACACAATGAAGTATTTATTCAGAGACTCTTCAATGCCCCTCCTCTACACAATTGTTGCCTAATGATGCATTGAAGTGATTGTTGTTATATATGAAAAAAGCACAGAGCCATTTGAATGCACTGCACACTGATCCTCTATGCAAAGCAGGTGGCAGCTCCTCTCTACTTAAATACCTGAAGCAGCTCTCAGTGTTAGTCTGAGGAGAGACTGAAGCATCTGATACAGCAGAAGCCAAGCCTTCAAACAATGCATTTCCTGAGAGATTTACTGCTGCTCTGTGTGGATTTGTAATGTAAGGGCTCACAATCTAATAAGAGAAACCAATTCTAATCACAATTACTCATTATTATTATTATTATTATTATTATTATTATTATTATTACTTGTGTGTGTTTCTTATTTCCAGATGCACGCTGTGCTGATGCTATAACCCAGCCCAGTTCAGAAGTTGGAAAGCCAGGAGAATCTCTCAAGTTGTCTTGTAAATCTCTGAACACTCTTTGACTGACAGCAGTAGCTGGTACGGCACAGACTCGATTTTTCAGCCCCCCGGGAAAGCACTGGAATGGCTGGCAGTAATCTACTATAAAGGAAACACAGGCTACCTGCCTTCAGTCCAGGGCTGGTTCACAGTCAGCAAGTCTAGTTCCAGCAGTACTGTGTTCTTACAGATGAACAGCTTGAAGACTGAACACACTCATTCATGTCAATGGGGAATTCATCCCATCTGCATCTGTTGTTTCAGTTCACACACAGCAGCATCATTACAGTTACACAGACAGAATATAACAATGTGCTTTAGAATATCCTACGTTTGGCTCAAGCCTTTACTCAAACACAAGCATTGAATATCCTCATCTGCTCCACAGCAAGCAAGAGAAGACACAGTTCAGAAAACCCAAAACACACGGCAGTAAAGTAACAAAGGCTTTACTGGATCATTCAGTGAAGCAATCAAATCAGATACGAGACTGCTGGTTCAGTGCCCTTCAAGTCATACACTGAGGAGAAACTACAGTCCAATATAGAACATGTTTCTGAGACAAAAAGACTGCTAGAGTTTATATCATGCCATGAAAACACATCTCCCTCCCTCTCTCACAGCATGTAATAATTGAGGCATTTAAGCTGACCAGACCTTTAATGTGAAGACATGCAAAGGGTTCACATAGTCTGCAGGATTCAAACCTGCATGAAACCCCAATGGATTTCAAGTCCATCGCCTTAACCACTCAGCCACGACTACTTTGTGCTCATTAAAAGAGTATAGACAGCAGATATCAAGACTTGCAGACATATCACCGCCAAACAGCAGATACAAATATTGTTCGTTTTTAATAAAACATTGAGTGGAAACCACACTCTTTGGTTTAGGAGGCCAGTGTCTTATCGTTTAGGTGACCGGGGCACTTTCATATCGATAGTAGTCAGCGTGACAATACACGAGCAGAGGGAAGACTCACTGTGTTGAAACAAAGAACTGACCGACACAAAAGAGAATACGAATCCGCTTTACAAACTTATGTGATTTACAAACGAAAAGCGTGTATGTGTATATACTTCCCTAAAGCTTTATTAGAAAGAAAGAAAGAAAGAAAGAATGAAAGAAAGAAAGAAAGAAAGAAAGAAAGAACACGTATGGTAATGCCTTCATTGAAGACAGGTCCGCTGAAACAAGTTTTTTTTTGTGGTGTGCTGAGCTCTGCTTTCTGTACTGCATGGATCAGCAGCATTCGTTTGATCACTAGCGAACAGAACCAGGATGGCCGAATGGTGAAGGTGTTGGGCTTAAAATCCAATGGACATATGTCAGCATGGGTTCAAGCACCACTTCTGGTAGTTGCGATTCTTAATGATAACAACTGACTAATTTTTTGAAAATATCCTCCTAGTATACTACAGTGAGCACATTAAGCACGCCTTCATCACCTTGCTTCTGTGGTTTTGATTTGTGAATATGAACTCAAGCCACTGAAGCTTAACCGCGGATGCCGCGCAGAACTCAGAAACACCAAATGCCGTGGACACGCACACGTGCGTTGAGAGCGTGGTTGTATACGTGAAGGAGGGACGCGTCCGCTCTGCAGGAGCTACGATTTGCCGCTAAGGGAAAGTTAATGAATCGCGAGAACGCTGTTTCTAATGCATTTATTCACTAGACTGGCTGCTTTTATTCCAAATATGCAACGCGATCGGAAACAAGTACAATGTTTTAACACAATTGAATGTATAACACAGTCGTGCAAAATATAACATTAACAGCACAGACCATGTTTTCATGTTGAAAAATTACGTTTTATTGTCAAAATTATAAAATAAAGTAATAACAAGCTTAACACTGTCTAAACGGATTGAGGATTTTTTAGCATTTTGTATCGCTGCAGTGGTGATTAACGTAGCGAGTCAGCGGTGTGTGTAAGAAACGACATGAAAACAAAGTACTGTAACCATCTAGTACAATAAAAGCACAGCTTTGCTAAGATTAATACTGTTGCTGAATTACTGTGGCAGCAAAGCAGTGATACTGACCGGCTGCTGACTATACTGCCTCCGAACAGACCGCATTGAACACTGAGCAACCCTACGGGTTTGACTGGGAGAGTAAGACCATGCTATGCGATTTAATATTAATTAACAGAAAATAAATAGCGACATTAACTTATTAGTGGTATGACCATAATAATACATAATAATAATAATAATAATAATAATAATAATAATAATAATAATAATAATAATAATACTAATAACTAATAATAGTAATAATAATAACAATAATAATAATAATACAAACACACCCATTATAATGATACAGTATTAAGCACTGCTGTTCATTTGAACTATACGTATTCATACATTTGCAGTACCATTTTTACATTAAAAACAACTTTCAGCTCAATATTGGCTGCGTTCACGATTCTTTTTTCGCAGCCGGCATCGCAGACGGGTATGCGCCTGACGTCACGGGTCTGCGCAGACGGCACTCGGGCAGCTTTGGGAGGTTTCCCAGCACAGTCGACTGAGCAAACATGCAGACCGGCTTGATTGATTTTCTGATTGCAGAAGACTCTAGTGTTTTTTCACTGTTCCCATAACTAGACTGGTAAATAAATTATACAAAGACTTATTTCAGTAACCCCAAGAGCAGCTTTTATTATGAATCTGTTTAAGCAACATCAGTTTTATATAGAGGATATTCCATGCCAAAATTATAAATAAATACATAGAGAGATCAATAAATACATATATAAATAAATATAGAAATGAAAAAAAAAACATAAATAAATAAATACATATAGAAATAAATACAGAAATGTTGAAATAAATGCACAGACATTTATTTATTTATTCATTCCTGTATTTATTTATTTTTCATTTTGGCATGGAATATCGTCAATAATTTTACTAGTCTCGTTTGAAAATTAAACTCAAAAGCATCATTGTAGCGGTATTTCTCATTCCCAGTACAGTAGCTGTAATTCATGCAAGCTCTTTTTCTGTGTTATTCACACCCTCATTCTAGGTGGCGCCTCCACGATCACTAATCCTGCATGTGCTTCTCTGCGCCCCTCTTGCACGGGTGGCGCTCTTGCATTGTTTTGAAGGCGGCTCTGCTCCTGCGCAGCCCCTTTGACAATCTGCAGGGTCTGCGCAGACTCTGAGTCCAGAGATGCGTCTCCTCTGTTGTCAGATCCGGCTGCGGTCACGCAGGTTGCCGAGCTTGGACAGGGTGTGCGCGCAGACCAGTGTCGTTAAACGTGGGACCTGCGCAGACTCTCAAAAGGCTGCGCGCCATGAACGCGCCCAGCGGCTTTGGAATTGAGCATGCGCATTAGAAAGCAGAGCCGGTGGAAACTGGCGCCATTTCGGATCGGCGCGGTGTCAGCATTGCATAGAACACAGCGCGCAAAGAGCCAACATGGAGAACTCTGCCATCCAGCTTCATAACCGCGTCGAGCCGCCCTCGCTTCCACAGGGAGGCCAGCCAAGGATACGCGCCGAATCATCCAGGCACGCCTTCTGCTGGGACGCTTTCATTACAGCTCCGGACAGAGAGAGGGCTGCTTTGTGTACCTGGAGAGAGGTGGCTGCAGGCGCTGCTGATTTGCCGAGACCAGTCTGCCACTAAAACCAGTGAAGATGGACGTCAGTGTCTCCGTGTCGTTCTTTCAAGAGCAGCTCGCCTCTCCCGTCGAGCGCGCAGTGAAAGCGGCTGTAGACTCCGTCCTGCGGGAAATTACTGAAGTTGTCGGCAGCAGATTCACTGAGTTCCGAGTGGAAATGACTGCAATGAAGAGAGAGAATGAAAGTCTGAAGCTGAGACTGGAAATATCAGAGAGCGAGCTGAGAGCCGTGCGAGGGTGTATAAACGCTGCAGATACAGACATTAAACAGCCTTTCATATTTCAGGGTAAGATTGATTGTATTGTGTGGTATTGCTCGGTCAATCCAACACCTCAAACCATCTTCTACTGGAAAAGTCTTGGTTGGAGTTTCTCTTAAGACACGTTTTAAAGTGTTTGGTGATTATAAGCGCGGTTAGTAGCACAGCTCTGCCCTAATATTGGTTATAAGGAGTCTAATTGAGGCATTGTGTTATTTTATAGACTATAAGAAGGTAGTGCATCTAGCCTAGTCTAATTCATATTTAAATAGCTATTCTAGAAACTAAAAGTACTATACTGGTAAGTCTTAACCAGTCTGTAATTAGAGAGGCTGAAATGGTATCCTCATGGTAAAGCGATGTCTTGTATAGAGTCCCACTGAGCCAGTCATAGCCTTATTGCAGAGGGTTAGAATAATGATTGGGGTCCTAATATGAGCGCACAGCAGCAGGACGTGTTTTCGTGTTTATTATTTTTTCGGGGTTATTCTTTAAGAGCAGAGATGAGTTTGCTCGGGATGCATGCAATAGGGATAGCCACACCATTACAAATGTATTGCAATACTACAAGGGATGTGATTGGATTTATTTGTTTTGTGCAGGATGTAGAATATAAAGATGTTCATATGAAAATGCCTTTTCCTTCACTTTGTTCATAGGAACACAAACACAGTGTTATCTGATGATTGCAATGTAGAATAACAGGAATGGGATCAATACCAGAATGAACTTAAACCACCAAACTATTATACCAGCTCACCCCTATACGAAATAACTGAGGAACAGTCACTGGAAATGCAAGCTGCACATTATTGAACACAGCAGCAGGAGGGGTTATTTTGATACAATCCCTGATCAAAGCAGCCAGCACAGAATGTTGATAGGAGCTGAAATAAATATTTGATCATTGCAAAAGCATGAACCATGGCATTGTGGGTAGGGTACTAGGGTTAGATGTGCTTTATTAAATATAAATAAATAAGAGAAATACCTCCTCTTAGACCAAAGACAACTCTCAGTAGCATTCTGACACGGGGCTGGCTTGGTAGAGGAGCCTAGCTAGTAAGAAAGAGTTGAAATTTTATACAATTTTGTTTCCCCACAGATCCCAGAGAGAGCCATGCTATCCCTGAATCTGAAGCACAGGAGGAGCCAAAGATAGAAGCAGTTTCCACACAAGAGGAGTCCTTTGAGCAGGAGTGCTGTGCAAGTCTAGTGCAGGTTACAGAGCTGCAGTTTGTTAAAGATGAAGAGGTCCCTCAACAGGAATGTTTTCCTATCAAAGAGGAGTTCATAGAGCAGGAATGTCTCCATCGCAGAGGAACTTCCTGCTGAAAATAATGCCTGTACACTTGATGAGAACAGCAAGCTATGATCCAGCCTGTGTGATGATTCTCTATGTGAATGTGAACTGGGATTTAGAGGTAACCCTACAAAACAAGCAGCATTGAGCCTCCTATTCATCTTGCAGAGCCTGCTACTGAACACCAGCAGTGTGCTTCACATTCATATTTTAACCAAGGGGAGCTGCCCACCCACTCTGTCAACAAGGACATAACTGTGCTTGCTCCTGAGCCAGCTGCTAGATGTGCAGCCACTGCCCCGCCTCTTTAGAATGCTGTTAGATCAGCGGTGTCCAATCACGCTCCTGCAGGCCATTCCACTCCACATTGAACACGTTCACTTCTATAAGGTGCTGCTCCTGTGCCTGGATGGAGGTTTAATTGGTTCACTTAAACAACTTAGAACAGGGTTGGAACAAAGAGCAGGAGTGGAATGGCCAGCTCTGGACTCCCCTGTGTTAGATCTGTGCCTTTCCCCTTTCCTGATAGCCTGTTTGCAGTTTTGCTGCACCCACAGTTTTGACAGAGCTGCAGGGATCACATGTCCATCACTGGGTGATGTCACATCCAGTCGGGTTGCTTGGTGTCCCCAGAAGAAATATTTTCCCCTGCAGCCCTGCATAGTTCTACATGTTGTGTGTCTTCAATACAGGCAGAATAAAAAGGCACGGTGCAGTGCGTGGGATTGAAAATGGGATTTCTGTTTTTAGAAGCTCAGCAAATACTAATCATCAAAAAACAAATTAAAACATTACATTAATAGCAGTACTATCACCATGCAGGTAGTTAATAACTTGGTTGTACAGAGTCAGGATTTTTCAATATTCCAGTTTAAACGGTATAAAAGCAGGTGGATTTTCATTTTCCACGTCACTGACATGCTGACATCATTCTTGCTTTGACTGACACTTGAGGGACACTAGCTGGTAAACGAATCCGCCTCATCTCAAGCAGCCAATCACTGAACTTCTCATTGGCTTGTGTTCAACACACAGACGAAGCGTTGGTGTTTCTTCATGACATATATTGACTGGGGAAAGATAACGTAGGTTTATTGGAGTTCGCACAAAAAGCAAATAAAAAAAAAAAAAAAAAAAAAAAACCCTGTAAACGTTTCCCTTGTTAATGCGCGTCTTTTAGTTTTTCACTTTTCCCTTGTTAATGTGTGTCTATTTTAGTTTTTCCCTTGTTAATGCGCGTCTTTTAGTTTTTCACT
>NW_024473750.1:0-4000 GCF_017654505.1 Polyodon spathula | reverse complement strand
TTTCCCTTGTTAATGCACGTCTCTCTTAGTTTATCCCTTGTTAACGCACGTCTATTTTAGTTTATCCCTTGTTAACGCACGTCTATTTTAGCAAAGAGAAGGCAGAACAGGGTCGACGCGTGTGTGTAACAGGGAGAGATCTGTGCTGACTCTGCTGGCGTGTTCACAGGGCTGCAGGAAGAGGGCGGCAGTCGTCCAACAACCGCCTGTGAGTCATGGCAGTGACACGGGGAGGTGGGAAAGTGGGTGTGTGGACTTTCCCCCTCTCTGAATGGCTGAGAGGCGCGTCTTGGGAGATTGTTAGCCCTATAAATTAACATAAGAACATAAGAACATAAGAAAGTTTACAAACGAGAGGAGGCCATTCGGCCCATCTTGCTCGTTTGGTTGTTAGTAGCTTATTGATCCCAAAATCTCATCAAGCAGCTTCTTGAAGGATCCCAGGGTGTCAGCTTCAACAACATTACTGGGGAGTTGATTCCAGACCCTCACAATTCTCTGTGTAAAAAAGTGTCTCCTATTTTCTGTTCTGAATGCCCCTTTTTCTAAACTCCATTTGTGACCCCTGGTCCTTGTTTCTTTTTTCAGGCTGAAAAAGTCCCTTGGGTCGACACTGTCAATACCTTTTAGAATTTTGAATGCTTGAATTAGGTCGCCACGTAGTCTTCTTTGTTCAAGACTGAACAGATTCAATTCTTTTAGCCTGTCTGCATATGACATGCCTTTTAAGCCCGGAATAATTCTGGTCGCTCTTCTTTGCACTCTTTCTAGAGCAGCAATATCTTTTTTATAGCGAGGTGACCAGAACTGCACACAATATTCAAGATGAGGTCTTACAAGTGCATTGTACAGTTTTAACATTACTTCCCTTGATTTAAATTCAACACTTTTCACAATGTATCCGAGCATCTTGTTAGCCTTTTTTATAGCTTCCCCACATTGTCTAGATGAAGACATTTCTGAGTCAACAAAAACTCCTAGGTCTTTTTCATAGATTCCTTCTCCAATTTCAATATCTCCCATATGATATTTATAATGTACATTTTTATTTCCTGCGTGCAGTACCTTACACTTTTCTCTATTAAATGTCATTTGCCATGTGTCTGCCCAGTTCTGAATCTTGTCTAGATCATTTTGAATGACCTTTGCTGCTGCAACAGTGTTTGCCACTCCTCCTACTTTTGTGTCGTCTGCAAATTTAACAAGTTTGCTTACTATACCAGAATCTAAATCATTAATGTAGATTAGGAATAGCAGAGGACCTAATACTGATCCCTGTGGTACACCGCTGGTTACCACACTCCATTCTGAGGTTTTTCCTCTAATCAGTACTTTCTGTTTTCTACATGTTAACCACTCCCTAATCCATGTACATGTGTTTCCTTGAATCCCAACTGCGTTCAGTTTGAGAATTAATCTTTTGTGCGGGACTTTGTCAAAAGCTTTCTGGAAATCTAAATAAACCATGTCATATGCTTTGTTGTTTCCTCAGATCTGCCCTTTTAAACGCGTAGAGTGCGCGGAAACGCTGGTCCACGACCGAACGGAACGGAGGTTCAGAGCGAGACAGTGAGGGAGGGGAACCCTTGGGCAGATCCCTGAATAAGTATAGCTGAGCAGGCTAGGTAGCCGGCAGCGTAGGACGGTGATCCGGGTCGCACAGGCAGCGGCGACCGGGATATTGCTGCAAAGTGCAGCACCTTTTCTTTGTAGTTTTGTTACTATTTTGTTTTCCCTGTTTCTTTGTGCCTTCGATTTTTGTAGTATTGTTTTGAAGCACCTGCAAGTGTGCCTGAACTGTTTACCTTTGCTTGGTATTCCCGTGGTTCTGTTTACCATAGTTGGTAAGCAGACCATGGACCAACAGCGCCCTCTGCGGGCTAAAGAAAGGTTGCGCCGGAAACTTTAGTGTGGTGTGTTTTCAATTAACCGTGGTCACACCACAAAAGTTAATGTACCAGACAGAGGACCAATCACTTAATGGGTGTGGGGAAGGTGTCGCGCATATAAAATCCAAACAGGGAAGTTTTGACCCCTTGTTAATGCGTGTCTATTTAGGGAACAATTATGGCGCACAGATAAAGCAAAAGGGAAAGGGGCCAATTACCTCAGAATTAGCAATGTTCATTTGTTATTTCTCGTTTGGCCTTTCTAACTTTTTTCCCTTGTTAATGCTCTTTCTCTATTTTAGTTTTTCCCTTTTCCCTTGTTAATGCACGTCATTTAGTTTTTCACTTTTCCCTTGTTAATGCACGTCTATTTTAGTTTTTCTCTGTTTCTTTTAATGCAGTTTTTCATTTTAACTATTTGTTTACACAACAGTAGTCCCACACGTTTGGTCAACCATCATAACTGTTGAATGAAACCGAAGTGTATTAATCCAGCACCTCTGCACTTAAGCATTTATAATGTATATATAGCTGACAAGTGTTCCACTGGTATCCCTTCACGCCTTTCTTCTTAAAGGCGTACAGCCTCTATACATGAACCCCAAATATTACTCACAAGCACCTCTGGTACATATTTTTACGATATCACAACAAAAGGAATACACTTTTTTTTTTTATTTTGGTGCATGCATTTATACATACACACACACACACACACAGCTCTGGAAAAAATTAAGAGACCACTGCAAAATTATCAGTTTCTCTGGTTTTACTATTTATAGGTATGTGTTTGGGTAAAATGAACATTTTTGTTTTATTCTATAAACTACTGACAACATTTCTCCCAAATTCCAAATAAAAATATTGTCATTTAGAGCATTTATTTGCAGAAAATGACAACTGGTCAAAATAACAAAAAAGATGCAGTGTTGTCAGACCTCGAATAATGCAAAGAAAATAAGTTCATATTCATTTTTAAACAACACAATACTAATGTTTTAACTTAGGAAGAGTTCAGAAATCAATATTTGGTGGAATAACCCTGATTTTCAATCACAGCTTTCATGCGTCTTGGCATGCTCTCCACCAGTCTTTCACATTGATGTTGGGTGACTTTATGCCACTCCTGGCGCAAAAATTCAAGCAGCTCGGCTTTGTTTGATGGCTTGTGACCATCCATCTTCCTCTTGATCACATTCCAGAGGTTTTCAATGGGGTTCAGGTCTGGAGATTGGGCTGGCCATGACAGGGTCTTGATCTGGTGGTCCTCCATCCACACCTTGATTGACCTGGCTGTGTGGCATGGAGCATTGTCCTGCTGGAAAAACCAATCCTCAGAGTTGGGGAACATTGTCAGAGCAGAAGGAAGCAAGTTTTCTTCCAGGACAACCTTGTACTTGGCTTGATTCATGCGTCCTTCACAAAGACAAATCTGCCCGATTCCAGCCTTGCTGAAGCACCCCCAGATGAGTCCAATTTTCAGCTTTGCCCAACACCTGGTCGTCTAATGGTTAGACGGAGACCTGGAGAGGCCTACAAGCCACAGTGTCTTGCACCCACTGTGAAATGTGGTGGAGGATCAGTGATGATCTGGGGGTGCTTCAGCAAGGCTGGAATCGGGCAGCTTTGGCATGAATCAAGCCAAGTACAAGGTTGTCCTGGAAGAAAACTTGCTTCCTTCTGCTCAAACAAAGCCGAGCTGCTTGAATTTCTGCGCCAGGAGTGGCATAAAGTCACCCAACATCAATGTGAAAGACTGGTGGAGAGCATGCCAAGACGCATGAAAGCTGTGCTTGAAAATCAGGGTTATTCCAACAAATATTGATTTCTGAACTCTTCCTAAGTTAAAACATTAGTATTGTGTTGTTTAAAAATGAATAGGAACTTATTTTCTTTGCATTATTCGAGGTCTGACAACACTGCATCTTTTTTGTTATTTTGACCAGTTGTCATTTTCTGCAAATAAATGCTCTAAATGACAATATTTTTATTTGGAATTTGGGAGAAATGTTGTCAGTAGTTTATAGAATAAAACAAAAATGTTCATTTTACCCAAACACATACCTATAAATAGTAAAACCAGAGAAACTGATAATTTTGCAGTGGTCTCT
>NW_024473749.1:0-1000 GCF_017654505.1 Polyodon spathula | reverse complement strand
TAATTTTTTCCAGAGCTGTGTGTGTGTGTGTGTGTGTGTGTGTATATATATATGCTCTGTCAACCTTACAGTACAACAAAAATCTTTTGTGAATACTATATCGTGGATGTCATGTTGTTTTATAAAACTGACAAAAAATCTTAATATTTTTATTAAAGTAGTCAGCATAAATGTAGTATTAGGCGGTAGATTCCGCTGATCGTCGGCTTATTTTGAAAATCCTGCATTCATTGTCACTATTTTTGCTTTGATCGGTTATTTTTTTTAGCAGTCTAATGTTTTAGCCTCTCGAATGCTAAACACAGAAAACCCACCCCTTCAATTCTCTGATTGGTTAGATGTTGTGTCAAGACGTAACACAGCTGTCATGTGGTTCCAAGATTTTTTTTTTTTCACCCAGCAACGTTCAAGTGATCTAGTCTGCTAGAAGCACAATCAATCCTTATTGTTAAAGGCACAGTAGCATCTGCAAGACGGGCAGATTGGGTTTTTTCAGCGGGGCGGCGACAGCCACTTCGCAGAGCGATCAGCCCAGCTGAAAAGGCCTGGGGAGAACCGTGCTGTAGTTGTCATGGTTATGACATGAAGCCTTGCAGAACAGTGCATGTAGAAGAATGCTGTACAATAACCTTGGTCTCTCTTCTCTTTCTTTCTTTAGCTTCTAAAGTAGCTGAAGGAGAACACGACTCCACTCCATCACCCCAGTGCAAAAACTCTTCTAGTGGCAAACCACAGTGCAAGAAGCACAGAGAAACGACACCCCAAGAAGAGTATGTGAAGACATTGAGAACTCACTCAGTTAAAATCCCTTCTTTACAAGACAGACCCCCTCTTACTGTGGAGAGTACAGAGACGCCACATTCTGCATGTTTTAACAGTTCTGAAACCCAGGGCAACTTGAAGACCTTGCCTCGTTCTATTAAAGGTGGGAAGAGTTCCTGTCAATTAGACGTTCCTGAAACTCACAAGGGAAATCCCACAGGAGGGACTACATTTTCCT
>NW_024473748.1:0-1000 GCF_017654505.1 Polyodon spathula | reverse complement strand
GGGCTGATTGTGGGAAGAGTTTCAATCATATATCACTGCTTAAAAGACACCAGCGCATTCACACAGGAGAGAAACCTTCCCACATACAGTACAGTGATAAGAGTTTCAAGCAGTTAGGAAATCTTCATTCACACCAGCGCATTCACTGCACTGAGTGTGGGAAAACATTCAGTCACACAAGAAACCTTAGAAAACACAAGACTGTTCACACAGGAGAGAAACCTCATCACTGTGCTGTTTGTGGGAAGAGATTCAGTCATTTAGGAGACCTTAAAAGACACCATCGCATTCACACAGGAGAGAAACCTTATCACTGCACTGTGTGGGAAGAGATTGTTTGTGGAAACCTTAAAATCCACCAGGCATTCACACAGGAGAGAAACCTTATCACTGTAGTGAGTGTGGGAATAGATTCAGTCACATAGGAAGCCTTAAACACCACAAAGCCATTCACACAGGAGAGAAACCTCATCATTGTTCTGTTTGTGGGAAGAGATTCAGCCAGTCTCAAAGGCACCATAAAATTCACACAGGTGTGTAGTCCTCTCCCTGCATTTAATGCGTGAAGAAGCTAAGTCAGGTGCTGGCTCTTACAGGACTTGAGAACATTCTCAGAATTGTAGACTCTTGAACAACAGGAGCATATTTGACTAAATACAGAAATATTTACTGAAAACAAAAGAATAAACCTGCTTGACAAACAGGGTCACCCCCATGGCCTTAACTAGCTATGAGGACACGGGGTCGAGTCCTTGCTTGGGTGCTGAAGCTCATGTAAAAATTCTGCTAAAGTACCAAAGACTCCTTCATTTTCTCTGAGGGTTTGCTGTGTAACACAGATTTGGAGGTTGAATAGTAAATACCAAGCAGTCATATACATACTGCAGGTAGAGCTTGAAACCTCAGAGTGACCTCGGGAGAATCAGCTCTGGTTACGACGCTGGTCACCCCTGATCACAATCTGTTCAGATCAAAAGCTCACAGACCACAAATATGAGCG
>NW_024473747.1:0-5680 GCF_017654505.1 Polyodon spathula | reverse complement strand
AGTCTTGAGTCTTGTATTCCTCATGTTGTTGAGCATTGGGATTGTGTTCTGTCACATTAGTAATGTATTAAACAGACTGTTATTATGAATGCACGTCTCTCTTGCTTTTCTCATGCATTGCTCAGCCTCTTGCTGTGGCTTCTGTGGAAACTTCCCCGATACCAGGGTGAATCTGCGCTACCTCAAGACACAGCACAGTGTACCACAGTTATCATGAGGGCAGCTTGAAGTGTAAAAGCAATACTGCTTCCAGCAGGGGGAACCAGAGAGCTTTTAGGAATGGAATGGGCTGCATACCATTGTTTCTCAATGAGGTGATTTCTGCTCAGGATGTGTTTAATACTGCCCTTGCTCTCTTGGGTACTCTATTAACAAACGTAGGCTCCTGTGTTTTTAATATCAATGTGTTGATTGACAACGAGACTACTAAAGAAAATTAAATCTGTATTAAAAATGCTTTGCTGCCTGTTTTAAATGATGTTCAGTGTCTTGTCAATCAAGGATTTAATTTTAAAAATCCAGTAGTAAATACTGTGATGTCCTTGTTTCTACATTTCTTATATATACCCTGATTGGAGCAGCTTTTTAAACTGCTGTCTGCTCATACAAGCCATCCACCTACAATCAAATATTTTGTCATTAAGTTTTATATAACTGTGGTTTATAAAAATCGTTTATACATATTTCACTTGATGTTGCTTTAAAGCCCATTTCAGTTCTACGCTTTCCTGTAAAATGTTCCCTGCTGTTTACAAGTATGTTGTATCTTTTTATTATTTATGATTTTGGGAAACGCACTCTTGTTAGATATTTTATCGATCTGTAATTTCAAGTCGTTATTATTTGTAGTGTTTTAGATTGCAAGGCTGTGAGATTTTAAACAGCAATCTCACACGACTGCATGGAAGTTTGAATCGGGGGTCAAGGATTTATAAACTGCAGAATCAGGAGTAGAAGACAGAACAGGCATTTTCAATACTTGGAAATGGGAATTTTAGCAGCAATGCCTGCATCTTTTGTTTGAAGTAGATTATGATTAGCTGCTCCGCAGCTTAGTCTGCAGCTCTGTACTAAATCTACAAATCTGTTGCAATTGACCCACATGGTTCTCATTGCTGGCTTCATTAGGAGCACTGGGCACTGGGAAATGTAGTTCTGATGCCATTTTAAAATCCCAGAACTACATTGTCTTTAACAGATTTCCATAAATGCTGTGCTCTACACCACTATCAGTGTAAGAGGCTGAAAGCAGAGACACGCAGTGCTGTTACAAAGCAATGCCAGCAGCATTCATCTGGCGAGCCTGCACAACCTCTGCACCAGATTTACAGCCTAATAAAGTCAAGGATACCAAATGTGCTTCCAGCAGTGGAAGATGCTATTGATAGTGATAGTGTTGGAGTGGAAACACAAGAGGCTGTCCCTGGAACATCAGGTATCATTCACTACAAAATGAGTATTCAAATCCATTCAAAATGAGTATTCAAATCCATTCAAAATGAGTATTCAAATCCATTCAAAATGAGTATTCAAATCACTCCAAAATGAGTATTCAAATCCATTCAAAATGAGTATTCAAATCAATTGAAAACTCATCATTCTGATCTCTCTCGCTCTCTTTTTCCCTGAACTACAGAAACTCTCATCTCATTCTGATCGCTCTGCTCCTTCTTCCTGAACTGCAGAATTTGCCCTCTCATTCTGCTTTTTTTTCTTTTAAGATGTGGTTGGCACCCCCTGCGCAGCTGTGTGATCTGATGCAGTATTTATAAATGCATCTAGATTATTCCTGCCGTACCTTTCTCTCCACATAAACCTGTCCAGGTCTGACAGTATCAGCTCTTCTGTGCCTGTGTTGTTTTAAATGGTTTCTTAGCACAGGTCCAGTAGTTGTCCAGTTGTAAACTGCAAAGTCAGTTTGATAAGTGACCGGGGCTAGACTGGGACTGCATCAGTTTCCTAACAGCATTAAAATAGTTTGTGTAACAATAAAGCTGTAAGTGTGATTTTATTAGAGCTTCCTTTATGAAGTGTTTTGGACGTTCTCAAGCCAAAAACCCTCTTCAGTTTTACTCTCAAACTGGTATAATGATTGTTTAAAAATACACCAGTTTAAATGTAGCTGCCTAATTAATTAGTCATACTCATATTAATCAGAAACATTTTGTAGAAAGTCTTTTCAAATTGTAGCGCTCACCAGACAAGCAGCTCTCAGGTTTCAGAAACGTTGTGGACCCAAATCCCACCCATGTGACAGGAGCAGTGTTAGTCTGTTAACGTCACTCTGTAACCCTATTAAATAAATTACATTTTTAAATAAGAATTCTAGAGACCTTGCAAAGCAAAATCAAACAAGCTCTTCAAAGTGTGTTTCTCTTTTGCTTTTAATGACACTTTTGCGCGGAATAACTCAAGAACAGAGCTGGCTTTCACTGAAGTGTGATGGGAATTTAAAAAGGAATTCAAAAGCTTTTCAGATCCTGTTTCCAGGCAATCTGACCATTTGGAAACTAACCATATGTGACGAGGTCCTTTACAACCTTTAGCTTGAACCTCATCACCCAATGTAATACTGATGTTCTTAATCATGTGCAGACAGACACACATACAGGCACACACACTCATACACACTGTAGGAATCCAGAGTTCACTGAGACAAGAAGAGAAACACAAGCTAATAAAGAGAAAGCCCAGTATAGTATTAGTTATTAACCCTGTAAGCTGGTACAGAGTCCCAGCACCAGAAACAGTGTGCAAAACACTCCTCACTATTTATTTTTATTGCATCAAACAAAACAAAGAAACCAGAGCTGAAGAGTCACAGATTGTACTGCTGTAGCCCAATCATGGGAAACATAGTTATTATTTTTAATGATATATCAGAGGATCAACTTTACTTCCTACTCCTCCCCTCCCCTCCCCTATTTCGTGCCTGTGGTCATCCATTAATCTATATTCATTTCAAAAGAATCCTGAATGTTAATAATAATAATAATAATAATAATAATAATAATAATAATAATAATAATAATAATAATTTTATATAGCGCCTTTCATAGTGGAGCACCATCACAAAGCGCTTTACAAGATATGAGACTAGGGTGTGTGAGCTATGCATCAGCTGCAGAGTCTCACAACAACGCCTCAGCACATTTTCTTTTTTTTAAACAGCTTCAGTGGTTTCAATCTATCCACACACTAAATGGTACAGTTAGCACTGAACACGGCATTCTTATATTCCCTTGTGTGATCGAGTGTTAATCCGCTCTGCAGCGCACTCCATCACCCACACAGCTCCCTTACCTGCAGACCGCGGGACAACTGATGTACAAAGGCTGTTTTATCAGTCACTGTTGTGGATTAAAATAGTATTGGTTTGAATAATAAATAATTAAACTCAGACGGGAGAGGTGTCGTGTCGCAGGGCTTCCTGCGCTGTAAACCTGGACTTCATATAGACGGGCAGAACGCAGCTCTCGCTATTCCTTATCCAATGCTGCCATCGTGTGGCTATTTCATAAACTGTTTGTTGTAATTATATATATAATAATGCAACTCGGTTGGCCTTTCAAATTACTTGAATGAACCTTAACCCCTGTGCAAAAATTGACATTTCAGATACATTCTTAAAATACAGCAAAACCAATATTTACAGGATAAGCAGGAGAGTGCTGTGTATAAATAATACAGTTTTGTGTAATTGCTCTTATTTGAAATCATTCTCATGCATTTATCATGCTTACTACGTGTTCTTACTGGACTCATATAAGCAAATAGTTACTATCAGGTTTAGCTGCTCTTAGCTGAATTCACTCTTATAATTTACTGTTTGTGTTATTATTTTGCTCTCTTGAATTGATCTTATTGTACTTTCATAGCTGCTCTTATCTGTATTGTGAGATTGTGTAATGTGACATTTTATAATGTGATACTTTGTACTGTGATAACTTGTAACAATTGTAAGTCACCCTGGATAAGGGCATCTGCTAAGAAATATAATAATAATAATAATAATAATAATAATAATAATAATAATAATAATAATAATAATAATAAAAATAATAAGCAGATGCCCTTATCCATGATTTACACTTGTTACAAGTTATCACAGTACAAAGTAAGACATTGCTGAATTTCACTACCTGTACTACCAATGAAAAACAGCAGAGGGCACCAGCAACCGCTTGTCACTGAACTGTGCTCACATATAAAAACAAATGTTAGTTTATTAGAACCAACAGTTCTACTAAATGGCCACACGACGGGATCATTCAATAAGGAATAGCGAGTGCTACGTTCTACACTCGCTTGTCAGCGCCGCATCTGAACTACATGTAAAAAACTGCTATTGGTTTTAATTTTCTTCACGACTGGGTTTTCATAACGAATCAATTTTGTGTATAAATTAAACACAGCAGTGTTGTTTCTTGTTGCATCTAAATCAATAACCAGGCTTTTATGTCTTATTTTTTTTAATTGGTCAAAACAATGAGTAGAGATCACGCAGCTTTTGTTTAAAATGTGTTGGTTAGAGTTAGGGCGAATGAATACATTATATATCAAAACATATCATTCATGGGTAAAGAAACTAAAGAGATGAAGATCTTATTTCGGTTTCTTGCCCTGCACTGACAACACATAATAAATAAATAGCACATCTCTAATAAAAACAATAAAAATTATTCATTAAAATCAGAATTTAGCAGATTCAGGTAAGATAGGTAAAACAGACAATTGGTATAAAAAAATGAAATCATAAATGTTAAAAAGAATCTGGAAGATGAGTTTATAATATGTATAGAAATGAAAATGCTGAGGATGAGAATTCATTGGACAATGAAATGAGGGATCAGATGTGAAGTAAAAATCACACAAACACACATATACAATAATATGAGAAAACAGGTAGAACACATCTAATACAGAATAAAGACAATCCATGTGTATGAGATTAGAAAGAAACAGTGATTAATACATATACAATTGAAAATCAAATAAGTATAAAAAAGACCAAACCTAATTGTGTTATAAATAAATTCAACGACAAAAACTGTGTTAAAGTAACATTAAGGTTCGGTTGCAAAAGTTCAGGTTTGGAAATTGCAAGATAGCCGCGCAACTTTAACTCTGCACCCTTATGTGTGTCTTTTTAATATACATAGTAATTGCAATGCATGTATATTGATCGTGCTTTGATCACTATAAATAAATAATTAAGGAACAGAAACTGTGTGAACTTACCTCTCAGGAGTAATTCACTGCAATGAAGAGTCTGCTGAAAATTCACTGCCAGACTTTTCTTTATGATGTCACCTTCATGTCAGTGCTGAACATGATCAGCATTTGTCTGTTGCCATAGCGCTGAGCTTCTAAACAGATAACTGCATTTAAAATGACAGCTCTGGGCAAGGGTAGGGGCCAGTCATCTTCAATACAGTGAATAATTATTCATTATCTGCAATGCAAGCTTGTCCTGTTGCTTTTGCTGCTCTTTCTCTGCTCTGCATACCAGTGATGCCCTTCTACCCAGCGTGCAGATCTGCTGTGCTGCTTCACTGCTTTAATACAGTGTGTGAACAAACAATAAAAAGAGTGACTATACAACAAAAAAAACATTAACTTAAGAAATCAGCCCTTCTTTAGTTTCGTTTCATCCTTGTCAGTTAATTGAAATGATTTC
>NW_024473746.1:0-4000 GCF_017654505.1 Polyodon spathula | reverse complement strand
TTAGGTTACATTTTCTGAACCATTTTAAAGGATACTATAATTGGTCTGTTTAATACAAACCCCTCACTCTCTGGCATATATGATCTGATTTCATTATTCATTCAACATTTAGTTTATTAACCTGCTCTGTCACTCCAATTACAGTTATTCAGTGCAGAGTAGTTACCTTAGCAAAGAACGACTTGAACTATCAAATTCAATATGAATTACTGGAGCAGGAAGACAGATGGGAAGGGGAAAGCTTTTGAAGAGCAACCAAATGGCAATTTAAAAGGGCACCCAGTGCTTTTTCAGATACCATTTTTGGGGACAGAAACCTATCTCCTCCCTTCCTTTAAACTTTATTGTTCCTGAGTGGACAACTTTGATGTTACAACCACTTCAGGTAATAAAACGAACCACGTGGTCAATGATATTATTGGTTGATAGGAGGACTGTAAAACCTGCATCAGTGTGTAATTGTTTCTGCTCATAGGTTAAGGAATAAGGGCTGATGTCTAAGAGAAGCTATATTAAATCCCAACATTGTATTGTCTTGTTGATTCTGTTATGACCTGTGCTTAGGGAAAATGGAATACCCAACTGTTCAACTGCATTGAATAAAATATCTTTGTTGAAATCTACAACTGAGTTCGGAGTCACAATAGTTACTTATACTGACGGATGCATGAAGGAAAAAAGAACACAAACTAACTTGTAAATCAACATGCTGTTTTTAGCATTGCTCAGTATTTTGTTATATAATTAATCAATCGTTAATCAGCACACACAAGGTTTAATTGTACAGTCAAGTCTCATTAGAACTCAGATTACGCAATTTGACTTTCTGTACCTAAGATCCGTACACATGCCTGCTACATAGGGCAGTTTAGAAAAGCAGCACAAATACAAGCATGGACAATGCACACTGCAAAGCAGCACAAATACAAGCATGGCAATGCACACTGCAAAGCAGCACAAATACAAGCATGGACAATGCACACTGCAAAGCAGCACAAATACAAGCATGGAAAATGCACACTGCAAAGCAGCACAAATACAAGCGTGGACAATGCACACTGCAAAGCAGCACAAATACAAGCATGGACAATGCACATTGCAAAGCAGCACAAATACAAGCATGGACAATGCACATTGCAAAGCAGCACAAATACAAGCATGGACAATGCACATTGCAAAGCTACACGTGGTGCAATATTCAGTCATTCTTGTCATAATACAGGCATGAGACTGTGACAGGGATGGCTAAGTGGTGACGTCAGGCCAGAAGCAGGAACTGAAATGACTCAGGTAAGTCGGGTGCAAACACGCACTATGCTGCTATTTTTATTTACATGCAAAAACAAAAAAGGTTTAACACAAAACAACTGAGCAAAATAAAACAGTTAAACAAAAATAATCATGAACACAAAATACAAATATAGGTCAGGCTGGGAAAATCTCTATCACTGATCCTATATTTACACTCAGTTTCGTTTTCTCTAACACTCCACTAGTCTCCACCCACGTTCCTCCTCCTAATATCCACATGGAACAGGGAAAACAGCAGCCTTTTATATTGGTGAACATCTCCTGATTAGCAACAAATTAACCAATTAAATAGAGTGTCTTCCCCACCCATGCGCCAAACAAAACAAAAACACACGGCTTCTCACCGTCAATTAAATACCCAATAACAATAAACAAAAAATAATACAAATGCACAGGGGCGGGGGATACCCCATTCTAAAATAAACAAACACATCTGTTTAAAATACAATACACTCATCCGTGCTAAACAAACAATACATTTCAACTAATCCTTTCTAAACAACCACAACACATTTACTCCCCTGCAGGGCTTAAAGAAAAAAATAATACAAATGCACAGGGGCGGGGGATACCCCATTCTAAAATAAACAAACACATCTGTTTAAAATACAATACACTCATCCGTGCTAAACAAACAATACATTTCAACTAATCCTTTCTAAACAACCACAACACATTTACTCCCCTGCAGGGCTTAAAGAAAAAAATAATACAAATGCACAGGGGCGGGGGATACCCCAAATACGCTTGTTTTAAATACAACACACTCATCTGTGCTAAACAAACAAACAATAGATTTCAACTCATCCGCTCTAATCAACCACAACACATTTACTCCCCTGCAGGTCTTTGCCCAGCCCCCTCTTCATGTACAGGGCTCCTTGCCCTGTTACAGGGACACTATCATTTTTCCATCAGTTTAGAATTGTGATGAATTGATCAGACAAATCCTCCAGGCTGCTGCCCAGTAAGGATGGTGCAGTCTTGTCTCTGGGATGCTAAACAGCGGGGTTGGAATACTCGTTCCCATCAATTATTTATTTTCAAGTTAATAAAGGTTTAAAATGTTAAATCTTGAAACTCATTTCCCACACTGAGTTATTGATTTCTCCTGACTCGTCCATCAGATGAGATGCAGAATAGTTTCCTTTCTGCCTATTCCTGCTCCCAGGCACTGACTGCATTGACAGCCCAGGTTAAACTGACAGCAGAGAAGCCTCTTGTGACGTGTCCGCGTCACCGCCCACTTTCTAACACAATCACAGTGCAAGAGAGTTGAAGTGCAATTTAACCATTTAAAATGCATGCTCTTAAGAGTGATACACAAAACAGTAATCACACAGGGACTCATAATGCAAAGCTAACAATTTTTTTCTCATGAGTGAAAAGTCACATTGAACATAGTCTTTATAGTTTGTCTCCTCTGTGAGTTCGCTGGTGTTCTTTCAGGGTTCCTGACTGACTGAAACTCTTCCCACAGTGAGAGCAGCGATATGGTTTCTCTCCTGTGTGAGTTCGCTGGTGTGTTTTCAGGTTTCCGAACTGATTGAAACTCTTCCCACAGTCAGAGCAGTGATATGGTTTCTCTCCTGTGTGAGTTCGCTGGTGTGTTTTCAGGTCTCCTAAGTGACTGAAACTCTTCACACAGTCAGAGCAGCGATATGGTTTCTCTCCTGCGTGAATTATCTGTTTGTTTTTTTTTAAATACCCTAACTGGGTAAAACCTTTCAGGATATTCTCCACCACCCACACTCACTATAGCTGCTGGACTGGAACCTGGAAAATATGAACAGGAAAGAAAGTAAGAGGGACTGCTTGTAGGCTTGTTGGTTCATACTTCAGACTCCAACCTAATCTGTGGTCGGAGTCAAAGTCTCTGACTTTGTGCGACAGGTCGTAATCATGTCACACACACACTCTTGCGACGTGCATCTTTTTTGGAAAGTCGTACAGCCTTTTCTCACGCGTTTGCATCCTGACATTGCAGGGGGTCTGTGCCAGACATATCGCATTCATTTACGACAGATGTATGAATCAACCCCTAGGGCATGTGGCTAGGTGGAGGAGTGGATTAAAGCATGTGAATTGCAGCTGTGGGGGCTTTCACTGGGTTACACCAGTTTAAAAAAGTGAAATTAAATTTAGTTACACTAGAGCAGCCGTTTCTAAAAGAACTTTGCAATAGACTTAACCCTTTGCGGTCCAATGTCGGACCAGGTCCGACATCAAAAAGACGTAAAGCAGAGGTTTCTAGTCTGGAAAAAGCAGAGAAACCATTCAGTAGCAGAGTGAGACCGATAGGAGCTGAATGAAACCGAAAAAACAAAACAAAACAAAAAAGGGCCGTGTGAGCAATAGCCCTAGCAGCTGCACCATACAGAGACAGACAGACATAAACAAAGGAGATAACTGCTTCTGCATCCAGCGCTCAAAGAATATCACAGACATTTGCAGAGCTTTGAGATGTTATAGTAATAAAATAATGACTTGGATCGCATTATTGAGGAGTTTGGTGATAAAACGAGTGATCAGGAGAGGATTTATCAGTATGCACGTCTATAAAGAGGTATGTGAAAAACACAAGGGGTGGGGCTTGGCTAGAGATACAGTACTGATGTTGCTTAGAATTGCAATGCCCTTTAAACCAGTTTTACTAGAAAAAAAAATTAAAACAGCGCATGTAAACTAA
>NW_024473745.1:0-41320 GCF_017654505.1 Polyodon spathula | reverse complement strand
ACAGTGCGTGTGAAAATAAATTGGACCTGACATACCTGACAGGTGCTGAATAAACGGACAGCTAAGGGTTAAAGTTATGTGTAAAGTTGTCAGGATGTGAACAATGAAAAGAAATGACAGGTATGTTATTTAAGCAGCTGTAGCAACACGTGGGGACGTTGTCACTGTATATTCACCTCCCAATGTCCAGAATGCTTTTGCTCACATAACTAGCAATGTGATCTTCAGGTGCTCTAAATAAGCAAAGCCCTGTCTGGACATAAAACTGTAGCCTGTGCTCTGCAGAGCTCTGTTACAGCAGCAGTACAGGAACAATGTTAAAGCACATGAAAATAAAGTGTCCTGTACATACGATGTGTGCTTCTACTACTGGTGCTGGATCTAGTGTGGAGGAGGTGGGGCCAGATAAACAACAATGCAAGTGAATTCCTAGGTGAGAAAACTCCGGGGGTCCATTGCAATGAACTGAAAGCAGCGTACTAACTGGGGATGATCCCGTGGTTAGTACAGAGCTACGTACTAAACTAGTATGCAAGTTAATACCAATTGCAACGAACTTGGCAGCTGAAGACAGTTCCCAGCTGCGTACTAAAAATGATCTCAATTGCAACAAACCCAAAATAACTGCTGCTGCCCTCTAGAGGATACCAAGTACGAGACTAAGTTAGTCTAACCCTTTCTATAGACTATGATTTATAGTACAGTACTAAGTGAAACAAATGTGAAAAACCCCAAAATGTGTTGACAGCTTTTGTAACTGAACAATTCATAATCACAAATCCATACCGTGTACCTATATTTTACATCAGAAAGACAAATTTTCTTGTATATAATTTTTTTTTTTATATCAGGGATCTCATTGCAATATATTCTTTTACTGTTGGAAGGAGTTTCGTGACATTATAACAATACGGAAAATGATACTCCTACTTCTAAATTACTTCCACAGCGGAAAAATGATCCAGTGGCAAAATATTATAATTACAGCTGGAATGATTCATTATAAATATCTGAAAAAATTGAGAATATATTTAAAGCCGTACATAATTATGTATTACCCATATGGAATGGAATTGCAATATTTAATATGAATAATATATTTTAAAGTTACGTATAACAGGCTATATGTATACTTGTGTCAAAGTATGCTTTTAGTAGCCAATGCTACATATTAGTAGGCTGTAGCGTGCATGGGGTAGGGGTCAGGACTGGTAGGTGATGCAACACAAGAATACTGATACACTCGTAATGAAGGGGTCGCGGCTCTACAGCGGATCGGCGCTGTAGCTGCTGTGCTGGGGACGGATTTTCAAAACGTAATCTGGATCAAGTTATCTGGATTTTGTAATCGAGATTCCTTTAAAATCAAAAAGAATTTCGTATTATTTGTAATGTGGATACAATTAAACCAGCAATGACATTTTCTGGAAAAAAAAACAGATCAAAGCGATCCAGATAAAAGAAATCTGGAAAACGAATCCAGATTAAAAGTTTTGAAAAAGGGCCCTTGGAGGTGCCAGTTTCAATCTCTGCCTGTGCAACACATTTTTTTTTTTTTTTATTAAAAAAAAAAATAAAATAAATATTGTATTCGATGTTTAGACTACATAGAACACCAAACAAGTCTGTCTGTGTTGCGGGGGTCTCGTTTAGATATAAAAAAAAAAAAAAAAGTGTATTTGGTGCGTTCCCGGGCAAATGGGAGTTCTATCAATTTGAATTCGTGCGTATGTTAGTTTTATTTATTTTATTAAAGATACTCTGCATGCATAGGTTTCGTAAAAAAAAAAAAAAAAAAAACACAGGAATACCTTTTTGGTGAATTTAATAAATAAGACCAATCTGCGGAGGGGGATATCAACTCCCCATTAATGTTGTTGAAGCTGATCCTTCAAGAAGCTGCTTGATGAGATTCTGGGATCAATAAGCTACTAACAACCAAACGAGCAAGATGGGCCAAATGGCCTCCTCTCGTTTGTAAACTTTTTATGTTCTTATGTTCTTATGTTCTTAATCTGGCCTTAATAGCGGGCTGGCTTTACTATTGAAGGGAAATAGAATTTCATAGAATACCAGAATATTTTATCTGTCTAATCTGAAGAATGATGGATGAAAGTTGGTTGAAAAGTAACTATAGATTTTTTTTTATTAAATAAGTATGTTGAGTATTTTGTCCTCTGACCTTAAAAAATGTAATTTGTTTACAAAACATGATCTGTGATACAATGGTCCTTTATCAAACACTGCATATTTTAAATCTATTATCTACCCCCTCCTATATCATCAAGACAAACAAATTTCTAGCGAACTTGCAAACTATGCGAATCTTACAATAAAAATTAGCCTTCCATTAAAATGAATACTAACGAACAAACAGCTCTACGTAATGACGTCACAAGCTGAAGAAAATGGTAGGCACACAAATTTTCCTGATCCAAAAAAAAAGTTCAATGCATTTCCATCTATTCTCTGTATTGACTCGCTAGACTAGCGTATACTGTAGCGAACAGTCAACCTCGCTGAGCATTCTGGTTATATAACGTGTTGCTGGACATGGAGTATTTTGTAAGGTGTCTTGTGTAGCATGACTGTGCCGACCCCTGCATATAATATGATTTATTTAAGATGAATTTCCACAATTATATCTGTGCCCAAACGTTTTCCAGCAACCTACAGTATTAACCAATATTGTATCATAAAGTCTAATATAACCTTACTGACGCTTCATAAAACCAAAGCTTTCTTTTTTTTTTTTTAAATCCTTGTAAAAAGTTATGATGCTCTTATACCAAATTTGTCACATACATTGTTTTAATTGTGAGACTATTTAACTAAAGATGCTAAACGTTTATATACGAACAACATAAATACTGTATATAATTAATATTAGTACTGTATTTTTTAAAACTCTAGAAAATGTATTTTATCTTAATAACGTGTACAGGTAATTGGGGGCGGGGGGGTTGGGGAGGGGGAGTGGGCACTGTTGATCGTCAGTTCTTCTTTCTTCTACTCTTCCCATTTGCTCTCCTGCTCGCTCTGATCAGCCGTGCTCTGAAGGCGTCTAGTCGCACTGAGGACACGTGGAGAGCGCGGAGTGGTGCCATTTTTTTTATTGTAACCATTTTATTACACTGTCAACATGGACGACCCATGCACTGACGCGGAGATGAGATCTAGAACAAATGGAAGCACACCGTCCCGGCTCCTTTTTTATCCGTTGCGCGGACCTGCCCCCATCCACTCAGCTGAACCGCAGTTTCACTCTACATTAGATCCCATATTTGAAAGGGATAACAAGAGCACCAACTCATCACAAACTCAGACAACCGGGTATTATTGTAAATCAATAGGATATGCAAGATACGAGACTTACATCTGTTTATATTAAAGAAAGAAATACTGTCATAACGCCTTTCATACACACATGATTAAAACAGCGTCATTATTAATCCTGTGTGTAACCATCTCCCTCCTTTTCCTATATTGAATGGTTTGGTTGAGAATCAGCTCGTCTCACTGCCCTATTGTAGCCGCTTGTACACTCAATGTGTTTGATTAGCAGGACACCTAAAAGCCTGGAATAACAAAATACATGCGTTTGTAGTTATTTAAATTACCGGGAGTGCAATAGGCGACCATATAGAAATAATAAGAGTCTGCAGGTTCCACATATAAAGAGCTTAACTCGGAGCACTGCTAACTTTGAAATCGGTTTGATTACTCTGTTACGTGAGACCGAGTCAGAATTAAAACTGCTAATAGACAAACGTTGCATGCCACGAAGATCTAGCAATATCTGTGTCATATTTACTGTAACTATTGATACATTAAAGACTTATATTAATAACAACAACAATAAACAAAGCATCACAAACAATCAGTTCCAATCAGACAATATAAGGCGAGTATGAAGCTGATTTAGAAGATGAATGAAAAGAAAGAGAAGCTTACTTCAGGTATTCAGTGGGATGTGCGGCACGGCTCTAGTCACTCGCTCTGATCGTCTCGGTTCTTCTCTCCAGGGTAAACAGGCAGCTCAGACTAACAGTGACAGGTAATCTGTGTGACTGGACTAGTCTGCTCTGAATATCTAACCCCCTCTCTCGCAGTCCCAGGGACAGGAACACGCCCCCAGCACGTCGGCCGCTCCCCGGGTGTCAGCCGCTCCCCGGGTGTCAGCCGCTCCCCGGGTGTCAGCCGCTCCCCGGGTGTCAGCCGCCCCCCGGGTGTCAACACGTCAGCCGCTCCCCTGGTCTCAGCTGGCGTGGTTAGCCTTTCTCTGCTCTCTTCCAGAGGGAGTCGTTAGCGCTTTTCTCTGCTGAGAGAGCTGCACTGAATGTGTCCTTTCTTCTCTGCAGATGAGAGCCCATGGTCCGGTAGGTATCGACTTTTACACAATCCAACACGTTCCTCTACACGATTCCAATCATCGTTCCTCTTTATCCCAAAAAAATCAAACAAAAAAAACAACTCAAAAATAAACATTAATAATTTATAGATATATACATTAAGTTATTAATTATATAATAAGACGGAAAATTCAAGTGAAAATGTCTAATGTCATAATTCAATGACACTATCTTCGGTCGAAGTTCCCCCTAATCCCCTGTTAAAGTGAGGGTCCACGTAGTATCCGGTGCACGTTGTGACAGTACTTTCGGTTCCTGGGACCTACTTTATATAAATAAAATGGGATCTACGATCGGTGGTCTCTCGGACATCGTTTATTTTTCAAGGCAAAGAAAGTGCGTTGAATATTAAACAAAAAAAAAAACACAACGTGACGCTCCACAGCATGAATTTGAAATTAGATGATGAGATGTGTAATGCTGTCGTAATTTCTTATGCCTCAAAAATATAGAAAATGGCTATTATTCCCCACAAACTTTGCTTTTGTGACCAGGACAGTGATATTTTGAAATTTACTTATTTTCCAGAACATTCCAGATAGATTCAGTGCTGAGTAAACTTGGAGTAACTTCTAGAACTTTCTAGAACTTTCCAGTAATATAAATAGTAGTATAAATACAGGGGCCTTAAGCCCACCAGTTCAGTTTAACTCCAGCTGCCTAAATGGATACATATCAGCATTTTTCTGAGATGGCATCAAGAGAATGCAATGGTGGCATTCCTGATGGGTCTCCAAGGCGGTTTTACCAAGTTTCCCTGCTATCTTTGCCTTTGGGACAGCAGGGACACCAAGGCGCATTACCACAGGCGGGACTGGCTACAACAGACCGAGTTCTCTGTGGGGAGGAACAACGTCAAGTGGGAGCCACTGGTGGACCCCTGGAAGGTGCTGATGCCACCACTGCACATCAAATTGGGCCTTATGAAACAATTTGTCAGAGCTCTAGATAAGGAGTCAGCAGCCTTCAAGTACCTTCAAGACTTCTTCCCTAAGCTGTCTGAGGCAAAGGTCAAAGCCGGTGTCTTCGTCGGACCACAGATAAAGAAGATCCTGGAGTGCAATGAATTCCCCAAGAAGCTCACTAGTAAGGAGAAAGCGGCTTGGAACAGCTTTGTCGCAGTGGTTCGGGGCTTCCTGGGCAATCACAAGGCCGAAAACTATGTGGAGCTGGTTGAGACTCTGGTGAAGAACTACGGCACAATGGGCTGTAGGATGTCCCTCAAAGTCCATATCCTTGATGCTCATCTTGATAAATTCAAGGAGAACATGGGAGCGTACTCGGAGGAGCAAGGCGAGCGCTTCCACCAGGATATACTGGACTTTGAACGCCGCTACCAAGGACAGTATAACGAGAACATGATGGGAGACTACATTTGGGGGCTGATTCGTGAAAGTGATTTACAGTATAATCGTAAATCTCGAAAAACTACTCACTTCTAAATCTTTTGTCATCATTTTTGTATTACTTTAGTATAAATACATGTTAATTTGGATTCATATGTTGTTTTTTTCTGACTTTATGTGAACGAAAAGACACAAATTCGCCCGTTTTCTCATTGGAAATAGGTAAATTTCAAAATATCACTGTCCTGGTCACAAAAGCAAAGTTTGTGGGGAATAATAGCCATTTTCTATACTTTTGAGGCATAAGCAATTAGGAAATAACACTTACTACCCAGGAACAAAAATTGTGTTACATAGTGATATCACCACCCATGAAGTTATTGTTCCTGGATGATAAAACAAACAAAAAATACAGTGAAATAGGATAAAGAGACCTGAGTACAGTTTCAATAAGACTTATTTCCTAATATAAAGATACAGGATTCCTTTAAGTCTGAAACTGGAGAATGTACAGTAAGATAAAACTGGCACTTTAGCAAGGTCATTTTAGATTATGTGCAAAGTAACCAGCAGCTCTCATGCAATTTGCACATCTGCAAGTTCATATCAGAAATAACGGGACTGAAACACATACTGTGGTGGATTTTACATTAACAGACGTTAAACTGCGGCACTATTGATTCCCAGTTTGGTAAAAAGAGACAAAATGAGTCAGAATGTACTCAAATTTGGTTTGGGTTTTTCAATATTACCAATGGCTATTGCTAAATATGCAATATTTATACATCCACGCATGCATATGTGTGGTGTAATTACCATTATATATCGTAAGTAACCCATATTTTGCTGTAAAGGTTATGTATTTAATCACACAGATCAATGTAATGTAAAGCATTATTCAAATGCTGGCGGCACAGTAGACTGTACAGATCAGTGCTAAACAGTACATTTCTAATAAGATAGTGGAAATCCTTTAAGCAACTAATGTACCGTATAACTGGAAATTCTTGCTGGTATTAAATTTGCAGATTTGCTACCTTGGTAGAGTTTGACGGTTTTTGAATTTGCATTTATCACTAGCAAGTTCACAAGTTTTGTATTCTACTTTTAATTTAAAAAACATTCAAACACATATTTACTTAATGAAATCTGTCTTCTAAAACAGTATCTAATTTAATTTAACTCATTATAGCATCTACAATGTCACTGCAGCAACTTAGAGAACAACAAAGAAGGCCTGTGACTACCTAATAGGGGATTTAGGTCAGCAGCAGGGAGGTCGCTGGTGGTCTCGATGGGGGGCCACTTCTCTTGCCAGCATTTGTTGTTAAAAGGCACACGCAGAGGAGCACACAAAACAGGTCATAGATGATGTGGCGAAGTTAGAGCTCTCAATATATCAACAGCAGAGCAACTTTGTACCGTCTCAGTCCACAATATTCCTGGGAATCAAACTGAACTCTGAGAGCATGCTTGCCTCACTGTCAGAAGGCAAGATTCAGTCATTGGAGACCACACTCTCCCTATTTAAAGAAGACACTCTCCTACAGGTCAAGGTATAAAACAGGTTGTTTTGCAAGCAGTGAGCCTCGAATTATCCCATTTTCACCAGCAGTTAGTGCACAAACATGTACTGGTCCGGACGGACAATGTTACAGTGGTAGCCTACATAAACCACCGAGGCAGTCTGCGCTCTCCGGGCCTTCACCACGCAGTGCACAGTGGTGAAACAGATTGGGGGGAGGTTTCGACTGGCACAAGTCAACCTCTTTGCCACAGCCGAGTTCACTAATTTGCCCCCTATGGTTCTCTATGGAGAGAGACGGGGGCCCCCTGGGAGTAGACGTGCTAGCTCACCCCTGGCCACTGGGGCTCTTGTATGCGTTCCCTCCGCTACCATTAATACCCCTGACACTAGAGAGGATCAGGGTGGAGATAGCACAGGTTCTGATGGTTGCACCCAGATGGCCGAGACACCCCTGGTTTGCTCTCCTCTCCGACATGTTGTCAGATCAGCCGTGGCAGCTCCTGCTGCGCAAGGACCTCCTGGGCCAAGCAGAGGGGCTATTACGGTGCCCAAACTCCAACTCTGGGTCCGGTCGTTGAACGGAGCCGTCTTTTCAGACAAGGTTTGCCAGGCGCAGTAGTAGAAACACTACAGTCTGCTAGGGCGCCGAGTACTAGAGCCCAGTACTCATATAAATGGAAAGTTTTCCAAGACTGATGCCTTGCCGAAGGTCACGATCCGGTGACTTGCCTGCTTGAGATCATATTAACCTTCTTACAACACCTGTTTGACGCAGGAAAATCAGCGTCCACTTTGAAGGTATACCTGGCAGCAATATCAGTGTGCCATGACAAAATTGACTCTGTGTCCCCTGGGGCACATTTCCTGGCAGTGCAGCTTCTTAAAGGGACTCGGAGGCTTCGTCCTCCCATGAAAAATATGGTCCCCAAGTGAGATCTAGAACTGGTACTGCGTGCCCTTATGGGTCCCTGTGACAAAAAGATAATGAGTTCTGGTGATAAATCTCCCTCCTGACTGGTGAGGGCGCTAAAGAACGGGAGGAGAAGTATCTGGATGGGCTGGCCTGACAGTTCGTTTCCGGGACCGGGAAGTCGGTCAGCCTGTTAAGAAGCGAGACTCTGTTGTAAGACCGTATTGACCTGAAAGGTAAACGAGGGGCAGCTGCAAGTAATAAGGCAGCTGCAACCGTTTACCTAGATGTCATGCGGGATTACATATAGGGGCCAGGGTAACGCTGATCTTTTCCTTTGTTTGGGTAAAACGCTGGAGAGAGAGAAGGATCCGAGAGAGGAGCTCTCATTAAAAGAAAAGAAAGAGTGTTGCGTGTTGTTTTTGTCTGTGTAAATAACTGTCTGTGTTTTCACCGCTAGACAGCTAAACACACAAATCCGGAGCTGTCAGCGAGGGTCAGCACGAATCGGATCACCACTGCACCAAACATCATGAATTGCCCGTGTCTTCACCACCGCACACGCACGTCTGCACTCACCCAGGACTGGTGACCTTGTATTTGTTTTTGTTCAGGACTGTGCCCTGTTTTTCTTATCCTCGCGTTTTACACATTGTTGTGTATTGCCGCGGATTTATTATTTTTCGGCCACCAGACCTGGATTATAAATAAAGCACCTTTTTCGCTGGATTACCGTTGTCTGCCTGTCACTCCTGCACCGCATCACCGCTACACCTGTTCCACTTACCAGCCACTTTGCCACAGTCCGCCATTTGAGCCCATGGTGTCAGCAGAACTGTGCCCTGTTTCATTGAAGGTGGCATTTTTAATAGCCATTAAGTCTGCCAAACGAGTAAGTGAGCTTCATGCACTGTCCATTGATGACACATAGACAACATACGCTATGCCCAGTTCGGGCTCTGCGCTGTTAGTTGGATAGGACGGCATCCTGGAGACAGTCCAACCAGCTGTTTGTCTGCTACGGGTCCCGCTCTAGAGGTCGGGCCCTATCGAAGCAATGTCTAGCGCACTGGGTGACAGATGTGATATGGCCCATTCTAAAAGGTGCCAAGCAACTTCGTGGGCTTCCTTTCATGGCGCCTCCTTAGATGAGTTATGCAATGCTGCTACATGGACAGGTAGTCAGACGTGTGTGCGTTTTTACCGCCTTGATGTGACAAACCGAACGAGATCCTCTCTGGGCTCTAGAGTTTTGCAGGCAGCATGCCCTTAGGCGTCATGTGGGCTCTGTTGCTATCGATGTGGGGCTGTACTATCGGTAATCTGGAGCCACGACAGCTTTGGTACAGCTTTCCCATTCGGTAATGGTTGTCATCCGAATTGAAAAGGAACGTTAGGTTATTACCATAACCCTGGTTCCCTGAAAAGAGAATGACAACCATAATCCTTTGAGGTCGTGTCCCCAGCTGACCTCTGTTTTCGAAAGAAAATGGCGATGTGCTACTGTGAGGACGTCCCTCTTCAACAGGAGGTGGGAGGGACTTCCCCCTCACAGCAGGGCCCTGATAGGGCAGCTTTTTTATATATGCTCAGAGATTGACGGTCAGAGAGGCTCTTCCCATTCGGTAATGGTTGTCATTCTCTTTTCAGGGAACCAGGGTTATGGCAATAACCTAACGTTACTGGGCTTCACGAGGCATAGCCCCGGCACCTCTTCAGCTAGTTAAAAATATCATAAAGTGTTTTGCTCTCAAATGCGTTTTCTTACAATTCTCAACACAGTCCGCTGCCAGGGACATTTAATTACTTTACGAGTTCAGCTACGTACCATGAAGAAGGGCCGCGACTCTATTGTCGTTCTTTATATACAAATAAGCTTAAGATGCTTTGAAAAACGTATTGAACGATACATGCAGATTCTTACAGTACCTTGCTTGATTGAATGAGTACACAACATGCTTCAATATGACAGCTGAACATTAATTTCAATAAACAACAAGTTTTTTTAATGAAAAGAAAATTGTAGCCTACTATACAATAGTGAAAACTGCCCTTTATTTTTAAATACCACTGCTTCCGATTATTATGTAGAGTGCGGTGTATGTTTTTTTTTTTTTTTTTTTTTTTTTTTTTTTGACACAGTCGGCCTTCTGGAGTCACCTGAATGCCTTTCCACTTTTTACATTTGATTTAATTTTAAACCGTTTAAATACCAAACCACAATAAACCATAACAAACACTGTAATAGTGCATATACACAGAACAAAAAATAGTTGTCGGGGAAAATAAATAGTCGCACCAGGGTCCCTTTAATTTATTTTTCTGCACATACTACTACTTTGTATATGATGTAGAATACGTGATTATAAAATATATCACCAGTGCATGCTCTTTTATGTGCGGTTCATAAGAACGATATTATTGTCATTGCTTGCGCCCCGGCACCTCTTCCTTTACAAATTAAGCACTGGTGATTACCGTTTACAAGAATCGTTGCTTCTTCATTGTTATTGTTTCTTTCATTACGTTCATTCCTATATCTAATGCGATGCTATTTTCATCTTTGAAGTTTAGGGCACTTTTACACACGTTTCTCAGGATACACATACTGACATTTTTTGAAAATTAAACCAGGTGATTTTCTCTCGTGCAGAATTTTGTCTTGCAGTGCTTTACTAATGATCTAAGAATACTGATAATTCAACGACAGCAATTGGCTTGCCAATTACAAATTCAATTAAAACACTTGAATCCTCACAATTTAAATACCCGCTCCCTTAGAACACAGACATATTGACTGCTTTTTTGTTTTGTTTTTTTTGGTTGGTTGTGTTTTATTTACAATAACGAGGTTAGGGAGAGGGCAGGCAATGCTGCCTTTCTTCTTATTGGCCTGGGTCTTGAGGCTCACACAAGCTCTAGCTTCAGCTCATGATGGGCTGCAGGATGAAGCAGCTGTGAATTCCATGTCAGAGACAGGAAGCTTGGATCATGGAGGGACCTTGAGCTTGCTTACTGATTTAACCATTCCTTATGCTGAGGACCTTTTTTCTGAACAGGATTCCTTTTTGCCAAATAGAAAAGATAAACTTTCTGAGACTGTTGGTTATTCTGCAGATCAACAGAGGCAGTCTCTTGATCGTGTGTTTGCTGAGACTGACTCTGATGCTGCAAGCTATGGGCTATTTGATTTCAGCCAGCATTATAGGTATGATGAGGGTACACTTGAACAGCTTATGTTTTCCGATAGTGAGGATTTCAATTCTGATTTGACCAAGAACTCTGTCCCTTCAGTTGCTGTGGAGTACCCATTGGCTTCAGAAACTGAAGATGTGGACCATGCACTCTTTACTGATCAGAGTAATGACCCTGATGCTGACTTGCCTGAAGTCTTTGCATATGCAACTTCAGCTAAAGAGAATGAGTCTAACACCAGTGCCCTTGATTTTCTGGAAGTCAATGATTCTGTTAATCTTGCAGCAGGAATGGGTGTAGGTGAACATGGCAAAGCGCTTGACTCTTCTGACAACAATAAATCTGGTACCTATTCTGAAACCCTAGGCTATGATTCTGCTGCCTTTGCAGATCTTGAAAAGGAAGGCCCTGATACTTTACATTCCTATCATCTTGAGGACCTAGATATTGGTGACCTTAATGGAAAGCATGTGTCTTCTTTTGACTACTCTGTGCTTACTGATATAAATCTGGTGCTGGCTGAAGCTCTTTCTCCAGCTGTTAAGATTGCCAGTGAACTCAACTCTCCTGCCCTCCCTGGAGGTCTCAGGTTGCCAAGCAGTGTCTATGATGCCTCTGTAGGGCCCTATGGTGTATTTAATCTACCTGTTACCCAACAAGACCCTCCTCCCCATAGCACAGGAGAGCCCACCACCTTGGCTTCAGCAACTACATGCGGTGATGCAGACATGACCATCAGATTGTTTGGTGGAAGGTTGACAGACCTCAAAGTGCGAGGTAAGGGTTCTTGCTATCCTGGTATCTGTTTAATTCTGGAAGAGGTCTGGTTAACAAATCTCCTTGTAACTATTCCCCCCCACAGTCGCCTTTACATTGGTTGAAGCAAGCAAGATTACGCAGTGGTGCAGATACAAGGTGTTGGAGAAAAATGGAGTTGTCCACTTTACAACTGCCTTCAAAGGCTGCAATGTGAAGGCACTGGTAAGATTTAGGTTCTTTAACTTAAAGACTGCTACTTTGCTATCGGATATGAACTTGCTGGCCTTGTACAGTGTAAATGTAAAACCGACAAAGCAAATGCCACAGGACTGCTGTTCCACGTCTACAACTAACTTAAATGTTAATTGTGGCTCCTTGTGAACTAGAGAGTATTGGCTTTACAAGCGCAGATGCTGCTTATAATATTCCCATTCAACCTGATTTCTTCCCTTTGCTTCTAGGGTGGGCAATATGTCCTGACCCTGATGTGGAGAAACAACTATGTGCATATGTTCTGTCCAATTCCCACACCTGATGGCCCTATTACAATCTGTGGTGAGAGTAGCATGACCATCAAACTCCCAGCAGGACCAATAGAAGCTCTTCGTGTACAAAGTGAGTTTTCTGCTGCGCAATAAATGACAGCCTACTTTGGAATGTATGGGTGTAATTATTTTTGAACCATATACTTTGTTGCAACTAATTGCATTTGAAACTGTTGCATGTATGCTATAGTATATGTCCTTGAACACCAGGACTGCAGCATCCTCTTTGAGTTTTGGTTCAGATTTAAAGTACTGACTTGGTGTGGTGGTCAGTTTTGGGTGCACTTCAGTGATGGTATCTGGGATCTGTTATTTTATGTATTTTTGTCAGTGTTTTGTAGCTCTTCTGAGTAACTAAATGCAAGATGTATTGTGTCGCCAGTTTCCCATTACTGCTGCTGTGTAGCCAATTGAGAAATGCTGTCATGTCAAATCCTCACTCAATTCCTTCCAATTGTAGATAAATTCAACAAATGGGTATCCATTTACGAAGTTGCTGTTCAGTGCAAATATCAACTGTTGAGTGATTCAGAGGGAAGGATCACTTTCACTACTTCATACAATGGATGTCACGTGAGGAGAGTGGTACGTGTATCCTGCTTTCCACCAGTATAGGAAATATTATGCTCTATATACAAACAGCCTGCATGGTAGCCTAGGAAGAAAGGACCAAGCCGGTATTTCACTTGTGTGCCCATACAACATGTCTATAAATATAGAATGGGTTTATTTTCCCATATAAATATTGGAACTGTTGCTCAATTTGGCTGTTCACTTGCCTAATCTGAAACTAGGGTAGCCTTCCTACCCATAGGAACAGGATACTGTGAAGATTAGAACTCCAGTGATGCCATCTTGTTTTTGACCCTCTTAGATGGATCGCTATTTCTTTAACATCTACTATGAAATGGCTCCAGGGAAGCTAGGGCAGGCACTCCTGTCTTGTAGGACCGGAGTTAATGTTACAGTCCCACCTGAAGAGTCTTTGCCATCAGTGTTTTGTGCCAAGTCTGGCATGATGATCAAATTGCCTAAGGGAAGTCTTGATGCAGTCAAAGTGAGAGGTGAGTTGCATCTGTGTGTCAACCGACCCCTCCTTATTAATTGACATAATTGAAGTTGTGAACCATGCAAACATTCAATTGCAGAGGGTTCTTAGCTAGCTGGTTATAACTGAAGCCTCGAACAGACCTTGTATAATAAGCATGTGGACAAACTTGCTGTTCAGGGAACTCACGGAATTTGTCTTCTGCAGATGGGTTTGGCGAGGCAATACCTGTCGGTAGTATTGCCAAGAAATGCAATTATCAACTCATTCCAGTGAAGACTGGACACATCATCTTGATTGCTTCCTTCCAAAGCTGTCAAATTGCATTAGTGGTAAGAATATTGAATAATTTCTCCTTCCCCCCCCTTAAGGCTATTAAATGTTGCTGCATGCTTCCAGTAAACTACTTCAGTACAAGCAATACTGAATATGCCAATAACAGAATCTCTCTCTTTCTTTTAAGGATGGTAGCTTTGCCTTGAGTATCCAATTCCAGCATGCTGATGGTGTAATGGGAGAGGTATCTGCACTTTGTCATGCTGGTGGACGGTCAAAACCAACTTGCCAACCTGAGAGCCCTGCAACTCCAGAAGTAACATCCAGTGTACTGTCTACAGTACATCCTGTAGATGTGTCTGCTACCATCTGCAACAAGGATGGCATGACAGTGGTTCTACCCAGTGGTCCTTGGTGGGGGATTGGAGTGAAAGGTGAGTTTGTTATATTCTCTCTCTCTCTCTAGGACAAAGCCTCCTGTGAATTCGCTAATGGAGGCACCTATACATACAGACTCGCAATTTTATTCCTTCACTCCCCTTGGTACCTTGAGGTGGGCATTCCGCAGCATTGATTATCACAACATTGGCCACTATTTTTGGGTCTTGGAAAGCCATTCAAACAACTGGTGACAGAGCACTGATGCCTGGTTTTAGCTGGTGTAAATAAGCAGTGCATGGTGAATGCGTCTTATGCTGTGTTCCTTTTTATCTTTTGGCTTAAAGCTGTAATGGAATTTCGGAGACTTGCACTTGCTGTAATGATGTCTTCTTTATTGCAGATCTTTCTGGCAAAGAAATCGTTGTGACTAGTGACTTTGCGGAACGATGCCATTACAATCTCTCTCTGCAACTGGAGAAAATAATATTTACAACTGCCTACACTGGCTGTTTTGTTGAGCAAGTGGCAAGTACATTTCAAGTGACATTAGAGCACTTCATGGTTACCTGGGGGCTAGCTTGATATGTAATCCTTAAATTTCAGTTTGACCTTGAGCTAACATGTTCATCCATGAAGTTGCATCGGGCTTTACTGGCCATTCTGTGTACATCCTTACATGGCAGTTGCTTGAGAAATTCAACTTTTACTCTTGGTCATTTTCTGTGTCTACTAGGGAGACAAGTATGTCCTGACTGTAATGTACAGGACAGCTACTTGGAATCGAGGGTCTGTGCGGATGGAATGCCCAACCAGTGCTGGAAGCCCTACAGAATTGCCGCCGCCTCTGACAGCCACTGTGGGGAAACCCATTCCTGTCTGCAGGTCCTCTAACATGACTGTGGTGCTGCCTGGAGGATCTCTGGATAAAGTCTTGGTACTAGGTGTGTTACAAGAAGGATGTGCATACTTGAACATTTTTACGATGGGGTACTTGCACTAGCAACTATCAAGGACTAGTCCTATCCTGGATGTGAACGCATGGACACATTTGTGTTGCAGGTGAACTCAACAGGCCAGTTAAAGTGATTGATGCACCCAAGTCCTGCAATTACAGCTTGGTGGAGAGAAGAGACGAGATCCTCTTCACAGCTCCATACAGCGCCTGTGATGTCAAGATCCTGGTAATTCTCTTCAGTGTTTGTGTACTCTACGCTATATAGGCAATTACACTGTCTTGATGTCTTGTGGCATAGTAGAACCCTGGAACTCTCTGGAACCTTTTTTAGTAAAGGTGGGGCTAGCTTATCTGAAGGTGACTCTTGAAAGCATGTTTGCCTTCAGCCAGCCTTTTGCATTTTAGATTTTGAGCACTGTCCTGACAACTTTGATTACCTAAATGACCCTGCTTTTGCTTCTGGCATGAAGTCTTTGTTCCTCTTTTTAGAAGTAGCATCAGATGGGGACTAGAGACTGGGGGATAGTGGCAGCTGCCTTCCTGTCACTGTTTAGTGTGTCTGGAGAACAACTTGTCTAATTGTCATTGAAGTTGGGGGCAAGTTCTAAATACAAATGGCCCTAATTCCAACCTTTCTAAAGCCAGAACAATTGTAGGAACAGTACTCCTGCATCCACTGGGACATTTGGAAGTGGAATGCCCAAGTGGTGCTGGTGAACAAAAACCAAACACTACCACTACAGGGACAAAGAATACCTACACCTTCCTCTTGATGCTTCCAACAAGATGAGTTTTTGAGGAACCCCAAAAGCAACCAAAAAAATTAGGAAGCAAACTTTTTGGTTCCCCCCCCCCCCCCCAGCCACTGAGAGTTTCAAACCTGTACTACAAAGTACAGTGGCCCTGAAGTTCTCAAAACAGTGGGTTTTTCTTTTCTCCCTTGTGTTTACACAATCGTGGTCTTATAAGCCCACTTTGGTATGATTGTGTAAATACTATCCTGGTCCTTAAGGGGTTAACTAGGAGAATCGGAGCCATGTAGCTGGCCTAAATCGACTAGTAATTGGATTAACTAGCTCAGTTGAAATGTTCCCCACTATAATTGCTTGGTGTCAATGACGATGTTCCTGTGCCTACCCTTTCCAGAATAAAAACTATGTCTTGACTATAATCTACACAACTGCAGCTGGGATAAGAGGGATGGTGCAAATGGCTTGTCCAGCTGTAGAGACAACAACCCATACTACTAGGACTACAACTACTAGGAAGCCAGTGACTACTGGGAAACCTACAAAACCAACTCTCCCTCCCACTGCTGTCTGCAAAGCCTCCAGCATGACTGTAGCACTGCCCTCTGGGCCACTTCAGGTTTTGTTATTGAGTGAGTTTGAATTCAGTTCTAATGGTTTTGGAGGGAACTGATCAATCCTGGTAGTTGATGGGAATCCTTGTTTCTTTGTAGATCTGTCCAATGAATGGGTAGATGTCAATGATGCTCCCAGTTACTGCAACTACAGTTTGGTGCAGGGAAGAGGAGGAAGGAACTTCTTTACAACCCCCTACAGGGCTTGTGATGTCCGGATACAGGTAGGAGTACATCACATTCAAATCCTCAATTTGATTTGTAGAAAAAAGCGTACTTGCTATTAATCTTCAGTAATATTTGAAGGCAGAACATGTAGTAATTTAAAGGCGGTGACTTGGTACCCAGCTATATAATCTTGATGTGCCAATTCCACAATGTACAGCTATGGCCAAAAGCTTTCCATCCCCCTACAGAACTAACCAATGTTCATGACGTTGACTGAAACCTGCTTGTTCTTCTAAGCTATTGAATTGCATAGCACTTTGTATTCCCCCCCCCCCCTGTTATGGCTTCTGGTGGACTTTGTGATATTTTGTAGTTTCTTTGATTTGCATGTAGTGCCAGATTTAACCCATCACTAGGTCCAAGGCAAGCGGCCACTTGTGTGCCCCTGTGGCAGAGTGTTAATAGGTGCAGGGGTGATGAGCAGTGTGAATTTAGCAGACAGACTTGTAATCTGGTCTGCAAAGGCTTTTGGATCTTTCACCAGGTCTGGTGACCAGAAACAATCCCCCGGTAATACATGTACTGCACGGGGTAAACAATGGGTTTGTAGATCCAAAATATAAACGGTAAGTATCCACCCACAATAATACAAACACTGTCACCAGTCCTGGGTGCATGCAGTAGTTCTCATGGTGGCTGATGGTTTGACAATAGTGCTGTTCCGGCTTAGTGCTGGCTCTTGACGAAGGCTCCGGAACCGTGTTGGCTATCCTTGCAATTGTTTGCAAATTGCTGACAAAACACTTGCAATACTGGTATCCCTATATTAGGTCTCTCAGTCTTGGGTGCAAAATGCAAAGGAACAGACGACCCCTTGTTAAACGAGTGCAACCTCCTCTCCAATCTGCGGTTGCCACGTAGCTTCCCTTCTGGGTTATTGCAACGGTCCCGCCCCCTTTCTAGCTGGCCGACTTCCCTTGAACCCTGGGAAAGAACTGGTCAGGCCAGCCTGTCCAGGGAACTGTGTTCTTGCTGCTTGGCGCCCTCACAGGTTGGGAGGGAGATTTCCAACCAAGAATCATTGTATTTGTCACAGCCCCTTACTCCTGTGAACAAATGGCTGGGTGTGTGTATATACATTGTAGCCTTTTATAACCTAGCCCTTGACCCCCTTGCTTTTTTTAAACAGGTAATTTATCAGTTCAGACTGACAGTAAATCTGACACATTGTAGGGGATGTGCTAAACACATTTCAGTGTAAACTGGAAAACTGAAGCCTGTTAAATCATGTACCACAGCTTGCCAATGACTGTTCCTGATTTGCTAACTAAAAAGGCAACATCAACAAAAGAACATCATAAGGAGTTGAAAGGTAGCATGAAGGGTGCTCAACTTTGCTCCAACTGTAGCTCCACAAATGGTAAACCAACATACCTGTACATGGTGTAGTTAAATGTTGGTTTACTGCACGCAACATCAACAAAACGCTAACCTGATTGATCGGGTGGGTTTTGGCTCTTTGTTAATTTGTTTGGTATTAAATTTGGTATTTCTGTACCCAATAGAATTCTGTATCCTTTTGATGTCGCACCAACACAGCTGCATGATTACATTCTGTAACATTTGTATTCTCAATCCTATTCTAGCTACTTGCTCGACGATACCAACAATTGTGTTTTTCCAGCACACTAATTTTCTATTCTAACAAAAGGTGAAAACAAACAAAACCTAGCTTCCTCTGAGCCCTAACTATCTAACTAAAGGCTGAGACTTTAATCCCTCATTTCAAAGCTATTGATTTCACAATCTGGAACTGTAAACCCAGTCCAAAATATGATATTCAAAATGGTTCCTTGGTACAGTAGTCAATCGTTGGTGGTTAAATCGACTGAACGCATCTGTAATCTGAATTGTGTAGGTGTATTGTGCACACAGCTTCTGCTGCTAAAATGGCTACAAGATTTAGCTGCCAAAAAGGACCATCAGACTGGGGCAAATATCAGGTAAGGAAGTCGGACCAGCAAAGCCTTTAGATGGAGCTTTATGTGCTTTTTCAATTGTTGCAGTGAAGCATGTTAAAACTGGCCTGTCCTTCCTTGTATCTTGTCAGCAAGGGTTGGACATCCTGTATTTGAGCAGCTCAAGTTGTGTTCATTTCAGTTGTTTCAATGCCGTAACAGCAAGTAGATGCCCTTTTACTGAATGAAGTAGAAGGATTCCTGAAGTTGGCAGTTGTACTGAGATTGTATTTGAGTTTGGTTATGTTACAGTAGGTATCTTGCCGGTAGCTTTTTACTGAATTGCATTTAATTTGTAACTCTTTCTAATGTTGTATGCTTAATGTGATGGAATAGGTTACTAAATAGCCATAGCTACTCGTGTACAAAGTGCAGATGAACCTGCTTTTTACATCATGAATGCTGTGCAGGCATAATTCGTGCTGTAAACTGTGTCTTCATGTTCTCTCTCTCTCTCGTAGCAAGTGCAAAGAGAACGGTGAATTGGAGAAGTGTTAATACTGTACACTATTGCTACAAACACTAGCATAGTTTGCTACAGGATATGTGTCCTCTTCTAGAAGGCATGGAGGGGGGAAGGGGTGTAAATTCTCCCATCTAAGATTGTTTGTTAATGTGTTGGATTCTAAAATCTCGGTTACACAGCAAGTGTGCTCCAGTCTCTCTTCTAGGACCCGGGTTATGCCTGTGGCAGGCATGCATTCAGGTTACCATATGAATGTTCACTGGGACAGTTCAGCTTTAACTCGTATTGCAATGCATTTTAATGTTAACCGTTTCTGGTATCTTTTCACAGCAGGACTACACTTGAATGCATTGGGGTGTGAGTTGAAAAGCCTCAACTGTCCCAGGGGTGCAAATTTGGCTTTATGGTGCCACCATTTTAATGTTGCTGCTGCTAAGACATGGTTAAAATAGTGGGTAAGCATGACTATGGGTAGGGGTTTAGGTGTGGAGTACACTATAAATTGAGTAACACTAAACTCGGATCAAGGCGATTTGCCAGCTATGGAAGCCTCCCAGAGTTGAAGCAGACTATTCCACAGACAGTAAATCTCATTTTGGACAAAGTCCTTCTGGTCTTCAACTTGTGTCCCTTCACTTTCAGAATGGAAACTACATCTTGACCTTGCTTTACATAACTGCTGATCAACGAGGGTACTTTGACATTAGATGTCCAGCCACTGGTGGGGAGCCAACAGAGACTACTAGAACCTCTGGTGGGGAGATGACCAGACCCACTGCTGGAGAGCCAACAACTACTTGGAAACCTGTAATGCCAACTCTCCCTGACGCTGCTCTCTGCAAAGCCTCCAGCATGACTGTGGAGCTGCCCTCTGAGTTGCTTCAAGTTCTAGTATTGAGTGAGTCTGAATTTGGCCCCAAATTCTTTTGGGAGGGAACTGATCTGTCTTGGTAGGTAATGTAACTTTTTTTTGTATAGGTCCGTCCAATGAGTGGGTGGATATCAATGATGCTCCCAGTTACTGCAACCACAGTTTGGTGCAGGGAAGAGGAGGAAGGAACTTCTTTACAACCCCCTACAGAGGTTGTGATGTCCAGATACCATACATTATATTAGAAATCAAACTCCAGATTAGAACCTTCCTCTTGATGCTTCCAACAAGATGAGTTTTTGAGGAACCTCAAAAGCAACCAAAAAAATTAGGAAGCAAACTTTGGTCCTCCCCCCTAGCCACTGAGAGTTTCAAACCTGTACTACAAAGTACAGTGGCCCTGAAGTTCTCAAAACAGTGGGTTTTTCTTTTCTCCCTTGTGTTTACACAATCGTGGTCTTATAAGCCCACTTTGGTATGATTGTGTAAATACTATCCTGGTCCTTAAGGGGTTAACTAGGAGAATCGGAGCCATATAGCTGGCCTAAATATACTTGTAATTGGATTTCAATTAAATTGGTTGACATGTTCCCCCACTATAATCGCTTGGTGTCAGTGACGATGTTCCTGTGTCTACCCTTTTCTTTCCAGAATAAAAACTATGTCTTGACTATAATCTACACAACTGCAGCTGGGATAAGAGGGATGGTGCAAATGACTTGTCCAGCTGTAGAGACAACAACCCATACTAGTAGGACTACAACTACTAGGAAGCCAGTGACTACTGGGAAACCTACAAAACCAGTGCTCCCTCCCACTGCTGTCTGCAAAGCCTCCAGCATGACTGTAGCACTGCCCTCTGGGCCACTTCAGGTTTTGTTATGGAGTGAGTGTGAATTCAGTTCTAATGGTTTTGGAGGGAACTGATCAATCCTGGTAGTTGATGGGAATCCTTGTTTCTTTGTAGATCTGTCCAATGAATGGGTAGATGTCAATGATGCTCCCAGTTACTGCAACTACAGTTTGGTGCAGGGAAGAGGAGGAAGGAACTTCTTTACAACCCCCTACAGGGCTTGTGATGTCCGGATACAGGTAGGAGTACATCGCATTCAAATCCTCAATAGAAAAAAGCGTACTTGCTATTAATCTTCAGTAATATTTGAAGGCATTACATGTAGTAATTTCAAGGAGGTGACTTGGTACCCAGCTATATAATCTTGATGTGCCAATTCCACAATTTACAGCTATGGCCAAAAGCTTTCCACCCCCCTACAGAACTAACCAATGTTCATGACGTTGACTGAAACCTTTTTTTTTTTCCATCTATTTATTGGAATTGACATTTATCCGTGACTTTTTTATCCCCCCCCCCCCCCTGTTTTGGCTTCTGGTGGACTTTATTTTTTTGTAGTTTCTTTGATTTGCATGATATTTGCCAATCTAAGCTATGGCCATTTCCACCCCCTACAGGTAACAATGTTCATGGACGTTGAAACCTGTTTGGTGAATTGCATAGAACTTTGTATCCCCCCCCCCCCCCCCCACATCATTAATGGAAATGACAAACCCATTTGATTTGTCGGAATACGTTATGGCTTCTGGTGGACTTTATTTTGTAGTTTCTTTGATTTGCATGTAGTGCCAGATTAACCCATCCCTAGGCAAGCTGCCACTTGTGTGCCTCTGTGTCAGAGTGTTAATAGGTGCAGGGGTGATTTGCAGTGTGATATTTAGCAGACAGATTTGTAGTCTGGTCTGCAAAGGTTTTTGGATCTTTATCCAGGTCTGGTGACCAGAAACAATCCTCGGGCAATACAAAACATGTACTGCACGGTGTTAGCAATGAGCTTGCAGTTCCAAAATATCAACAGTAAGTATCCGCCCACACAATACAAACACGGTCACAAGTCCTGGGTGCATGCAGTAGTTCTCAGGGTGGCTGATGGTTTGACAATAGTGCTGTTCCGGCTTAGTGCTGGCTGTTGACGAAGGCTCCGGAACCGTGTTGGCTATCCTTGCAATTGTTTGTAAATTGCTGACAAAACACTTGCAATACTGGTATCTCTATATTAGGTCTCTGTCTTGGGTGCAAAACACAAACCAAGCAAAGGAACAGATGACCCCTTGTTAAACGAATGAAACCTCCTCTCCAATCTGCGGTTGCCACGTAGCTTCCCTTCTGGGTTATTGCAACGGTCCCGCCCCCTTTCTAGCTGGCTGACTTCCCTTGAACCCTGGGGAAAGAACTGGTCAGGCCAGCCTGTCCAGGGAACTGTGTTCTTGCTGCTTGGCGCCCTCACAGGTTGGGAGGGAGATTTCCAACCAAGAATCATTGTATTTGTCACAGCCCCTTACTCCTGTGAACAAATGGCTGGGTGTGTATATACATTGTAGCCTTTTATAACCTAGCCCTTGACCCCCTTGCTTTTTTTAAACAGGTAATTTATCAGTTCAGACTGACAGTAAATCTGACACATTGTAGGGGATGTGCTAAACACATTTCAGTGTAAACTGGAAAACTGAAGCCTGTTAAATCATGTACCACAGCTTGCCAATGACTTTAGTTAGCAAATCAGGAACAAAGGCAACATCAACAATATGGAGTTGAAAGAAGGTAGCATGAAGGGTGCTCAACTTTGCTCCAACTGTAGCTCCACAAATGGTAAACCAATATACCTGTACATGGTGTAGTTAAATGTTGGTTTACTACACGCATCAACAAAACGCTAACCTGATTGATCGGGTGGGTTTTGGCTCTTTGTTAATTTGTTTGGTATTAAATCTGGTATTTCTGTACCCAGTAGAATTTTGTATCCTTTTGATGTCGCACCAACACAGCTGCATGATTACATTCTAACATTTGTATTCTCAATCCTATTCTAGCTACTTGCTCGACGATACCAACAATTGTGTTTTTCCAGCACACTAATTTTCTATTCTAACAAAAGGTGAAAACAAACAAAACCTAGCTTCCTCTGAGCCCTAACTATCTTGAAGGGCTGAGACTTTAATCCCTCATTTCAAAGCTATTGATTTCACAATCTGGAACTGTAAACCCAGTCCAAAATATGATATTCAAATGATGTTCCTTGGTACAGTAGTCAATCGTTGGTGGTTAAATCGACTGAACGCATCTGTAATCTGAATTGTGTAGGTGTATTGTGCACACAGCTTCTGCTGCTAAAATGGCTACAAGATTTAGCTGCCAAAAAGGACCATCAGACTGGGGCAAATATCAGGTAAGGAAGTCGGACCAGCAAAGCCTTTAGATGGAGCTTTATGTGCTTTTTCAATTGTTGCAGTGAAGCATGTTAAAACTGGCCTGTCCTTCCTTGTATCTTGTCAGCAAGGGTTGGACATCCTGTATTTGAGCAGCTCAAGTTGTGTTCATTTCAGTTGTTTCAATGCCGTAACAGCAAGTAGATGCCCTTTTACTGAATGAAGTAGAAGGATTCCTGAAGTTGGCAGTTGTACTGAGATTGTGTTTGAGTTTGGTTATGTTACAGTAGGTATCTTGCCGGTAGCTTTTTCCTGAATTGCATTTAATTTGTAACTCTTTCTAATGTTGTATGCTTAATGTGATGGAATAGGTTACTAAATAGCCATAGCTACTCGTGTACAAAGTGCAGATGAACCTGCTTTTTACATCATGAATGCTGTGCAGGCATAATTCGTGCTGTAAACTGTCTTCATGTTCTCTCTCTCTCTCTCGTAGCAAGTGCAAAGAGAACGGTGAATTGGAGAAGTGTTAATACTGTACACTATTGCTACAAACACTAGCATAGTTTGCTACAGGATATGTGTCCTCTTCTAGAATTCATGGAGGGGGGAAGGGGTGTAAATTCTCCCATCTAAGCTTATGTTTTTGTTAATGTGTTGGGTTCTAAAATCTCGGTTACACAGCAAGTGTGCTCCAGTCTCTCTTCTAGGACCCGGGTTATGCCTGTGGCAGGCATGCATTTAGGTTACCATATGAATGTTCACTGGGACAGTTCAGCTTTAACTTGTATTGCAATGCATTTTAATGTTAACCGTTTCTGGTATCTTTTCACAGCAGGACTACCCTTGAATGCATTGGGGTGTGAGTTGAAAAGCCTCAACTGTCCCAGGGGTGCAAATTTGGCTTTATGGTGCCACCATTTTAATGTTGCTGCTGCTAAGACATGGTTAAAATAGTGGGTAAGCATGACTATGGGTAGGGGTTTAGGTGTGGAGTACACTATAAATTGAGTAACACTAAACTCGGATCAAGGCGATTGCCAGCTATGGAAGCCTCCCAGAGTTGAAGCAGACTATTCTACAGACAGTAAATCTCATTTTGGACAAAGTCCTTCTGGTCTTCAACTTGTGTCCCTTCACTTTCAGAATGGAAACTACATCTTGACCTTGCTTTACATAACTGCTGATCAACGAGGGTACTTTGACATTAGATGTCCAGCCACTGGTGGGGAGCCAACAGAGACTACTAGAACCTCTGGTGGGGAGATGACCAGACCCACTGCTGGAGAGCCAACAACTACTTGGAAACCTGTAATGCCAACTCTCCCTGACGCTGCTCTCTGCAAAGCCTCCAGCATGACTGTGGAGCTGCCCTCTGAGTTGCTTCAAGTTCTAGTATTGAGTGAGTCTGAATTTGGCCCCAAATTCTTTTGGGAGGGAACTGATCTGTCTTGGTAGGTAATGTAACTTTTTTTTTTTTGTATAGGTCCGTCCAATGAGTGGGTGGATATCAATGATGCTCCCAGTTACTGCAACTACAGTTTGGTGCAGGGAAGAGGAGGAAGGAACTTCTTTACAACCCCCTACAGAGGTTGTGATGTCCAGATACAGGTGGGAACCGTACATTGTATTCTAATCTGGAGTTTGATTTCTAATGCTACAACCTACATAAAACTATCTTTTCACATCTGCTGACTAATGCCCCTTCTCCAATGGCACATCCCAACCAGAGAGCTCGGTATGGTACGGCTACAAATTGTTCTCCACTGGCTATTTGTCAAGCTGTGTGAGAACCAAACCACACAGAATTTGTTTTCTTAGCACTGAAACAAATTGGAGAACTATCCTTAAATGAGATCTTTGGCAAATCCTGTTTCAACCCCCTCAACAGAACTAATTTAAGGTTGATATTATAATGGGGTAATTAGTTTAGACATTACTAAATATTAAGTGATAGCTGTACTGGTGGTCTAATTTGTGAAGACCATTTGTGTGTGTTGGCAAAGTGTAACTTTCATTGCAGGATGTCAGCTTGGCTCTGTGGTGGGAAAATCTAAAAGCGTAATGTCCTTCTGTCAACTAGTTCTGTCTCTTCACTTGCAGGACGGAAGCTACAGCTTAACATTGCTCTACATTACCACTGCTGAGGGAGACTACGTGCACATGAGATGTCCAATAAAAACGACTACTAGGAAGCCAACACGGACTGCTAGAACTACCAGTGGGAGGACGACTAGAACCACCAGCAGGAAGACTACCATCTGGGAGCCGACCAGGGTGAGGACGACCAGCACTCCCATTGGGGACCAAGACTACTACCAGAGACTACTACCAGAACCACCAGCAGAGGATGACTACCAGATCCACCACCACCAGGCCGACCAGGACGACTACTACCACCACCAGGAGGGGGCCGACCAGGAGGACCACTACTACCAGAACCACCAGGAGGACGTCTACCAGAACCACCAGCAGGGGGCTAACCAGGAGGACGACTACTACCAGAACCACCAGGAGGATGTCTACCAGCAGGACCACCACTAGGGGGCCCACCAGGAGGACGACTACTACCAGAACTCCACCAGCAGGAGGACGACCAGCACTCCCATTGGGGGGCCGACCAAGACGACTACTACCAGAACCACCACCAGGAGGACGACTACCAGAACCACCAGGGGGAGGACGACCAGCACTACCATTGGGGAGCCGACCAAGACTACTACCAGAACCACCAGGAGGACGACTACCAGAACTACCAGCAGGAGCCGACCACCACTACAACCATTTGGGGGCAGACCAGGACGACCAGAACCACCACCAGGAGGACGACCAGCCAGGAGGACCGACAGGACTACCAGAACCACCACCAGGAGGACGACTACCAGTACTACCAGAACCACCAGGGAGGACGACCAGAACTACCAGAGGAGGACGACCAGGACTACCAGAACCACCACCAGGAGGACGACCAGAACCACCAGCAGGAGGACGACCAGAACCACCAGCAGGACGACTACCAGAACCACCAGCAGGAGGACGACCAGTACTCCCATTGGGGGGCCGACCAAGACTACTACCAGAACCACCAGCAGGAGGACTACCAGAACCACCACCAGCAGGACTACCAGAACCACCAGCAGGACGACTACCAGAACCACCACCAGCAGGACGACCACCAGAACCACCAGCAGGAGGACGACCAGTACTCCCATTGGGGAGCCGACCAAGACTATCGGAACCACCAGGAGGACGACGACCAGAACCACCAGCAGGACTACCAGACCATGACCAGAACCACCAGAGCAGGACTACCAGAACCACCAGGAGGACGACCAGAACCACCAGCAGGACGACCAGACCACCAGCAGGACCACCAGAACCACCGAGCAGGAGGACGACCAGTACTCCCAGGACGACGACCACGGAGCCGACCACCACTACCGGAACCACCAGGAGGACGACTACCAGAACCACCAGCAGGACTACCAGACCACCCAGTACTCCCATTGGGGAGCCGACCACCAACCACCAGGAGGACGACTACCAGAACCACCAGCAGGACGACTACTACCAGAACCCACCAGCAGGAGGACGACCAGTACTCCCATTGGGGAGCCGACCAAGACTATCGGACTACCAGAACCACCAGCAGGACTACCAGAACCACCAGCAGGAGGACGACCAGTACTCCCATTGGGGAGCCGACCAAGACTATCGGAACCACCAGCAGGACTACCAGAACCACCAGCAGGACTACCAGAACCACCAGCAGGACTACCAGAACCACCAGCAGGACTACCAGAACCACCAGCAGGAGGACGACCAGTACTCCCATTGGGGAGCCGACCAAGACTATCGGAACCACCAGGAGGACGACTACCAGAACCACCAGCAGGACCACCACCAGCAGGAGGACGACCACCAGACTACCAGACCACCACTACCAACCACCAGACTACCAGAACCACCAGCAGGACTACCAGAACCACCAGCAGGACGACCAGACTCCCATTGGGGAGACCAGGACTACCAGAACCACCAGCAGGACGAACCACCAGCAGGAGGACGACCAGAACTCCCAGCAGGGGAGCCGACCAAGACTACCGGAACCACCAGCAGGACGACTACCAGAACCACCACCAGCAGGACGACTACCAGAACCACCAGCAGGACTACCAGAACCACCAGCAGGACTACCAGAACCACCAGCAGGAGGACGACCACCATTGGGGAGCCGACCAAGACTACCAGAACCACCAGCAGGACTACCAGAACCACCAGCAGGACTACCAGAACCACCAGCAGGAGGACGACCAGTACTCCCATTGGGGAGCCGACCAAGACTATCGGAACCACCAGGAGGACGACTACCAGAACCACCAGCAGGACTACCAGAACCACCAGCAGGAGGACGACCAGTACTCCCATTGGGGAGCCGACCAAGACTATCGGAACCACCAGGAGGAGGACGACCAGCACTCCCATTGGGGAGCCGACCAAGACTACTACCAGAACCACAAGGAGGTCGACTACTACCAGAACCTCCACCAGCAGGAGGACGACCAAGGCCCCTACAACTGTGGTCTGCACAGCTTCCAGTGTGGTGGTGGAGCTGCCAAAGGAACCTCTAAGACTTGTGAAGGTTCTAGGTGAGTTAGGCTTTTGAGTATTTGGAGGAGCATCATATCTGCCACTGTAGAGGGAGTCTTCTATAGTAACTTTCCCTCTTTCTTTGTAGATAAATCCAACCAGTGGGTAACTGTCATTGATGCTCCCAAGCATTGCAACTACACCTTGTTGCAGGGAAGTGGAAGGAACTTCTTCATAGCCCCTTACGCTGCCTGTGATGTCAGGATACTGGTAATTGTTTGGACTAATTGGAGATGGTGAACACTTTCCACCTTTATCATTTTGCATGAAATGATGCCTTTTGCATAGTCAATCCATTTCTTTTTTTCCAGACCCTGTCCATTCATCCATGAGATCACCTAGATATTCCACCATACTGTGTGCTTTCTCTTCTCCCCCCAACCAAACTTCTGCGCTTTTAATAAAGCTTCATATACTGAACATCAAAAGTATCACTAGTATCCAAATACTACATGTGATCAAACTGACAGGTGCAATGACTTTTTAACCATTGACAAAGATGCCAAAATGATCTGTCGTTCTTAAGCAGGTGTGACTCCTGGTCTCCCAGTTCGTGGCCCGTCATTTTACGGTGTCTGGTTCTGTAGTCTTCCCAGGTTTTGAAATTGCTGGCTGTGAGCACCCAAGATGGCGAGCCACAGTACGCTGCCCTAGTCCAGCCTCCAACATGCTGATTTGCATGAAGGTTCTGCTCTCCACAGATGTGGCATTGTTTTTTGTATTTCTTTATTCCTTTTATTCAAGCTTGCAATTCAACACTCCCTATCCATGTCCAATCAAATGTTTCGGTAACTGGGTGATTTTAAGTGCATGTGCTGGAGTCAGTCATGCAAGCATGTCACGGTCAAGGATGAATGATCAAGTATTTCTATAGATATAATCATTTTGTCGGTTTATGCATTTTTTTTTTTAAAATGTGTTGTAATAAGGAAGTTTCTTTTGATGCTCAGTATACTGTTGGGCAATGATGGTATGATTGGCCCATCTTGCTCTGCTTTCCTCTTGGCCGCCTATTAATCACAAGAGTAAATTTGTTTTCCAGCTTGTATGATCATTTTAAAACCATGGCAATCAATTTGGGTATATTACATATGTTCTTTGTTCTAGAATCAAAGCTATGTTTTGGAAATATGGTATCTGACAACTGGTGGCAAAAAAGGGTATATGGTATTGAAATGCCCCACCAGTGCTGGAGAACCCACAAAAACCCCAACTACAACCAGGACCACCGGAAGCACTACAAAGACAACTATGACCACCAGTGGTGGGAAGCCAACTGTGGTCTGCACTGCCTCTAGTATGGTGGTGGAGCTGTCCAAGGAACCTCTGGTACTAGTAGAGCTTCTAGGTGAGTTGGGCTCTTTGCCCCTATGTGGATGAATTTGACAAGGGCACTAGGGAATTGTATGTAAACTTCTCTTGTAGCTGAATCCAGCAAGTGGGTAGCTGTCCTTGATGCTCCTGAGAATTGCAACTACACCTTGATTCAGAGCAGAGAAAGGAACCTCTTCAAAACCCCCTACACGGCGTGTGATGTCAAGATTCTGGTAATCCATTTCTGCCAATGGGCTGCTCTTGTACTTCTATTCAAACTTGGTCTGTAAATGCACAACTGTAAAGGGGTTTCTGCAACCTAACGGTCTAATACCATAAGGGGGAAGGGGAGGATAGGGAATGCACCCAAGTAGTGATCGTATGATGGGGCTGGTTTCACATGCCCTGACTTGAACTGCTCTTGGATTTCCTAATGTTGTATTTAAGGTTAGTGTTGCCCCAAAATCCCTCATTGGGGATTAGCTAGTTCCAGAGTCTGCTTCAGATTTACTTTCCTCTTACCCTAAACCTTTTTTTATGCAAATTCTAGAATGAGAACTACTACTTGGCCTTGCGCTATACAACAGTTGATGGAGAAGTAGGGTATGTGCAGATGAAATGTCCAACTAGTGCAGGAGAACCAACAAAAGCACCTGCAACTACAACCACAAAATCAACAAGGACCCCTCCCACACCAGATGTGGTGTGCAACTCCTCTGGCATGATGGTGGTGCTGCCCATGGAACCTCTGGACCTAGTGGAGCTTCTAGGTGAGTTGGGTTTTTGCTAGACACCTGTAAGCTTTTGTCTATGGCACAGTAGGGGGATTTTATGGCAACTCTTTTCTTTTGTAGATTATTCCAACAAATGGATAGTTGTCGTCAAGGCTCCAGTGTACTGCAACTACACCTTGCTGCAGGGAAGTGGAAGGACCCTTTTCATAACCCCCTACGAAGCCTGTGATGTCCGGATAGTGGTAATCATGGGGAGGGGTGAGGGTATATATAAAAACCAGAACACTGGTACAGAAGGTTTTTAAAATGGTGCGTACATGCCACTTTGTATATTGGTTAGTTGCATAGCATATGGCAGGTCCCTTTTTTACGTGCATCATTGTGATTGCATGATATGGTTAGACGCATAACTCTCTCTAATTGCATAAAGCTGCGCGGTTCATTGTACGTTGCATTTAATTTGGGTAACTGCATCCCAATGTTGAGTCTTTCCACAATAGCAGTGCCAGAGTGCATTTTTCTACATTGTAGTTGCAAGATCTGTAGTACTGTACACACCTGCTAACCAGTTTTACTGGATTACAATAACTTGGTTTATGCAGGCGGTTATCTACTGCAACACTTCATATGCATTGCCATTGAAGAAAGTTATGTTCTCGATACACCATTTTGAAGTTGGTTTAGTCTGAACCTGTACACTTGTGGGTTATTTGTAATATATAAAAATACCTGGCAATGGCTGTTTCATACAGAAATCAAAGCTAAATTCATCAAATACAATGCATACCCCCTTGGCAGTGGTAGACTCTTCCAGGCAGGGGTAATTGAATGCTCTGCACCTAACCATTCATGCCATTTTGTATTGGAGGAACTGCCTTAACATTCTTGAATTTTTCCTGCATGCAATCCATAGTTATTTTCTTCTCAATCTGTCGGCGCTGTCAATTCTGTTCGCAAACTACAGTAGCCTGCTTGGAGTATCACTGGGCTGACCTGCTGTTCCAACACTGGGGGCTCTGACTCGTGTCCCTGTGAAATACCTTTGAACACTGAACAGCCCAATAAACCTTGGGAACAACAATTGGATCGGCCAACGCCTGCTCTTCAGCCTATCGGCTTGTAGAAACGTTATAGCTTCTCTTGCACAAAATGAAAACTAGCTGTTCTCTTCCCTAACTCTGCCCCTGTTTCACTATATAAAGTGCCAGTTAAGATCCTGCACTATAGGAAGAGATTGGGAAGGGGGTGAAGAGAAGTGACTTAACAACTCTGTTTTTGGCTTTTAAGGAACTTCCTTTTTTTTTTTTTAGTTGATCGTGTGCTTTAAGCCCCAGTATATTGGTATTCCTCATCACCTGCTGAGTGGAGCTTGCAAATAGGAAGTGTTTACAGCTGAGAAATCCCCACTGACTGAACAGAGAGCGTGGCATGTACTGTGTTTGCAGAGCACAAAGATCATGCCAGAAGCACTCCCAACAGATGGCACCAGCAGAGGAATAGGTGGATCAGTGATACTGAATGATCAGTTGGAGTACTTGTGTTTTCACTACCATAAATATTGCCCCCACGGGGGCAAGTGGTTTTATGTAGGGACATCCAAGGCAAATTTTAAAATTCTATGTTCTTGGCAGACTTCCTTACCCAGGGAGACTTGCAGTTGTAAACAAAATACACATCAAGAATAACGGGACAATAGAGCAAGATGCAATGACTTCAGTCCTAATAAGAGCAAATAAAAAACCCAGTTAGGATTTGATATCGGGGCAGTTCGTGAGCAGATGTGTTTAGTTACATCTGGGGTTAGATGAGAGTCCAAGTGAAATACAAGATGCTACCACAAATGATTCTGTGTTCTGTTTTATACTACAAGTATATGTAAATGGAAATAACGTGTACGTCTCAATCAATTTGGGGATTATTTGACAGCGTACAGATGGCAGGTAAGACTAAGCTTTGACATGCAATTATTCCAAACCCTGCTTTTATGGCCTCTTGGCCCAAGGTTTAATCTCTTTTTAAAAACAAAAAGGATGTGTTTTGGAGAATGGAGCACAGGCAGATTGGTAGCTTGCCATTTCTTGACAACTCCTTTTCCGGGAAATGGGAGTAAATGAAATCCATAGAAATTTCAAGTAATTGGATGTGGTAGTAATATTAAAATGCAGCTCTGTGGCAGTATTGTTTTGAACTAGCAAGGCGCTGCTCCATCCTGAAACTTCATCAGAACACTGCAGGCTTGGAATGTAAACAGACTAGTTTTGAAACTAGTCCAGGTAAGTTCTCCCACTGAAGTGGGGACAACGGTGGAAGGCATTGTTACAAAAACACTGGGCTTCATAGTTCTGAAGTGTGCCTAGTAGATTTTCTAGTTGTTTCAAAGCATGCCATTTGACACCTGCTGACATGATCACTGTGTGAGTGAACTACCTGCAATTTGCTTGTTTCCTGGTTATACTTTTTGATCAAGCCAACTTCCTCCTTGTTCTAGAATGAGCACTACATCCTGACCCTCCGCTACACAACTTCTGGACAACAAGCTTATGTTCAGATGCAATGCCCAACCGGTGCTGTAGTGCCCACAAAACCCCCTCCCTCTACAACCACTCCTAGAAAACCAACAATACCCACTGCCTGCAGAGCCTCAGTCATGACAATAGAGCTGCCTGAAGGACCAATTGAACAAGTAGCTGTGATGGGTAAGGTTGTGCCTTGTCCCAGATAACTTGCTACCTAAATTGCTTGGCAATGAGGATAACCCAATCTCGTGGCAACGTTGCCTCTTGCAGATAAATCCAACACTCTGGTAACTGTCCAAGATGATAGCAGAAAGTGTGGCTACAGCTTGGTGCATGGGAGAGGAAAGAACATCTTCACAGCCCCTTACACAGCCTGTGATGTCAAGATGCTGGTAAATATTTTTAGCTTTCTGTACTGTTGCTTTTAAACTTCCTATGCATGTAAATACCCTCACTTGTGCTCTCTGTCCTCCCTTGATTCTCTTCCAGAATGGGAATTATGTCCTGACCCTAGTATATGTAACCCTTAGTGGGAAAAGGGTACAGGTGCAGATGAAATGTCCAACCAGTGTAGCTTTACCAACAGGCTCCCCCCTCCCTCCCTTTGGGGTTTCTGTCCTCTGCAGTGATACTTGCATGACAGTGGAGCTTCCTGGGGGACTGCTACAAGATATCCATTTAATGGGTGAGTTGGCTTGGTACACAGTAATGTGGGTGCTGTGAAACAGAAAGCATGCTCTAAATGTGGCATCTGTTGTAGATGAATCCAACAACTTGGTAGCTGTTATCGGTGCTCCCAAGACTTGTGGCTACAGTTTGAAGGGAAATGGCAAAAACATCCTGACTGCTCCTTACAAGGCCTGTCATGTCAAGATCCTGGTAAGCTGAGGGCAATTGCAGCTGTGATTTCCCCATTTGTATTGGTGATCAAAATCCTGTCAAGAATGACCAACTCTCTTTCCACTTCTAGAACAACTTCTATATCCTGAGAGTCCTCTACACAACTTTTACTGGGGAGCGAGGAGATATACAGGCCAAATGTCCTGTTCCTGGTCTAGTACCACATGTGGGTGAGTGTTTGTTCACTGGACACAAAATACCAGAGTGCTCAAGTCTGGTGTTGCTTGTCTGCCAATGCTGTTGCTGCATCATGTTGCTTTGTATTGAATACAATGTGCCCCTACACAAGATATTAACACCTAAACTACAGGGTCTTCCCTGTACAACCTATAACATTGAAGTTTACTCTCTTGCAGGGTGCAAGATACCAAGAAGTCAGCAGTTGGCTTGTGGTCCACCTAATGCTGATCCACAATGGTGTGTGGCCAATGGATGTTGTGTGGATGCAAGAACTTCCCAGTGTTACTATCCTTTGGATGGTATGGCTTGGTTTTACACTTGATATAGCACTGCTCATCTAATGAGCTATCCAGAGTAACTTTGAACAGCTTGTATAGGAAAACTTTGAGGGTGGAGGAGATAATTGACCTGATTTCCACCCTTACTGTACAGGGGACTGGTCCTTCAGGTAAATGGTTTCATTATTTTGCATTAATGGTTTCTTTGCTTCCTGCTTTTCAGCGTGCACTGCAGATGGGCATTTTGTATTCTCCGTATACCGCACCTCAACCAAGCCAGAAATTGATCCGAGCAGTTTAGTAATTGCAGGAAACCATTCATGTGTCCCTGTAATCTGCACTCCAGACTTTGCGGTCTTCAAATTTCCTGTGACTGGCTGTGGGACACGTGTCTTTGTAAGTTCACTCCTCCTGGGGTTTGGGTTAGTACTAGGACTTCTAGGCTGCAATGCTTTTTACAGCCATATGTCTAAGGGGGGTGTTGGGGTGCTAATCTACTGGAATGCCACTGGTTTTGGGCTGGCCAGGTTGATTACAATCCTCAACTGCTTCAGTGTTCTCACTTTGTAATCATTTTTTATTCTGTAGACTGTGGCGGAGACTACAATCTATCTTGCTGAAGTTCGTGGTTTGGTTCGGGGGATCCAGCAGATGTATGGACAAATTACCAGAGATGGCCCTTATCGGTAATTTCTTCTACATGCGCTTGGAACAGGCAGCTGCTTAACCCTCTTTCAGCATACTTTGCTGGTTGTAGTGGGTGGGGACCCCATGATCGGAGTTAAAGCCTTTATGGTTTTGTCATTGACTGGAATATCTGTGCCAACTGGTAACTAAATGGATTCTTTGTCTTCACTGTCTCCTCTCTGCACTACAGTTTCCATGTGGAATGTCGCTATTCTAAAGGAAACTTGGCCAGCACTGGTTACTTGGTGGTGAACCCATCGCCTCCATCAGCAGCCTTGGCTTTTGGCTGGCTTGGGGTTAGGTTAAGGATTGCCACAGGTAATTGAACATGATGCGTAACTTCTCCCATTTGGTCTGGTTTGGCATCATGTCTGGTAATGACTGCTAGATTTGACTGGCTCAATTTCCTCTTTCAATGGCTGGTGTGTTACCAATGATGCACCTCTCTTGCAGATGCCAGCTACACCAGCTTCTACCCACAGTCCCATCTGCCCCTGAGCGTCTTGCTTGGAAGCAAGGCGTATCTGGAAGTGCAGCTTGTGAACCCTCCTAACCCCAGTGTAGTTCTGCTGGTCCACTACTGCATCGCCTATCCCCGGTCCTCTCGAGCTGCCTGGGTGATCATCTATGAAGGGTGAGTATCCTGATTTGTCTCCCTTTGTCTGGACAAAAGCAACATGCCAGGGATTTGTCCAGCAGCAACTGCCAGATGTGACCATTAACCAGTTCAGCAACTGGTTAGGTGACTGGCTGCAAACATCTAAATTAAATCTTTGCAAGCTAGACTGTTGCAGCTGCTAGCATTACAATATGGCTACCATGCACTTCAAGCCTCCTAGTTGGCAGCTGTAGGACTCCCTTCTGAATTTCTCCCCCACAGTTGTCCAAACATCCTGGATTACAGCGGTGCTGCTGGCCTCCATGTCAAATACAATAACATGCCTGTATCCAAGCACACTCGACGCTTTGAAATAGAAATCTTCCAGTTCCTGGACTACAAGACCAAGCAGCGTTTGGATGAGGAAGTGAGTTTAATAGTGGTCCAATTGTATAGACTCAAGCTTGCTTCCAAATGCCTAGTCATAAATGGTATAGTTGAGACCAAAGCAGATCTACAGTTGCTCCTAACTCCATTTACTTTTTAGATCTATTTCATGTGTTCAACCGAAGTGTGTTCCCCGGAACGTCGTGTTTGCAATGAAGGATGCTTTGATGGAAGAGGTATGGTCCTGAAAAGCACTATTTGGACTTGGTTTCTGAGGAGGAGTCCTTCTGAAGTTTGGCTGTTTAGGTTAAGCCTTACATTTTTACTGTAGCATGCTCCCTTGTGCTTTTTAGACCCCCCCCCCCCCCCCCCCCCCCCCCCCCCCGTATAAGTCCTGCTCCCTTGAAATTTTGGGCACTTGATATCTTTCTCCTTCCACAGAGATGCCTGTTCCCACATCAAGATCTGCTGGAGGGCGCTGTGCAGGAAAGCCCTGTCCTGGGAAATCAAACGTAGACAAGCGAGCTGCTCCTGGTCATGCTGGCTTCATCGCTGTCAGCGAAGGAACCTTCACTTTGGATGAGATTGTGCCCCATGAACAAACGGGCAAGTGATTTGAGATCTTCTGCATTGAAGCAGTACTAGCCTTTTTCATGTGGTGTTGCTCAGTTCTGGCCCTGGGCCAAAGCCAGAACTGAAGCTTCATTGTATTCCTCCCTTGCTCACAGTTGCTTTGCCACTAACTTTTGCTTCCTCTTGCAGAGAAGCACTGGACGCACTTCCATGGTCTCCTGTGGCTGCTTGGTTTGCTGGTCCTGGTATCTGTTATAATGCTCTTCCTCAAATGGATTGGCTTGCAAATTGTCAGGTCCTAGAGAAGCAGTCTCTAACTTGAATAAACCTTTATCTTGTGTTAATTCTGTAGTGGTTTGTGGGTTTTCTTAATTTCAATTCCTCCACCAAATAGAGGGGGGTCACATATCTAAGTAGGATTAGAGATGCCGATTTATCCAACATGTTGGATTTGCTGGTTGCAGTAAACTGAGGCTTAATACCCTGAAGTGACAGCTGCATTGTTTTTTGAGCACTCGAGACCTCTTCTGCTGGTGCCAGTAAAGGCGCTGGTACATTGCCATTTGCTGTGCAATTCAGTAGTGCCCTAAGGGTTCACTTGTGTTTATCCAAATACTACATTACCTAGGCTGCAATTGATGTGTATTGCATCTAACATGGCGTAGCAGCCGTGACCAAGGGCCAATAAACTGCTGTGCAGTATATGTAGAGATTTTGCTTTAATAGGGCCATTGTGGTGCTGGACAATGGCAACTGTAGCTGCTGCTACTTCTGGGCTGTCCCTGCTGTGGGACAGGGCTTTGGATTGAGGGCAGACAGAAGTCCTCTGACACTCTCTTGCAGGATTCTATTTATACACAAGTATAACACCTTTGCATGCCACTGTTTGTTTGGAAGTGGGTGGGGGGGGGGGGGGGTTGATATACAATGTGATCTTGCGTGGGCATATTCAGGTGGAATACATGTGGCACTGGTGTTTTGTCATCTGTCTTGGCTGTTTCTGAGATTCATATGAAACAATGACATGACCGTTTCTGGCCACTTCATATACCGGTCTTTTCCACAAGTACTAAAATTACTCCAGTGAGACGCCTATAAACAAGATGGTAGCATACACTAATGTGGTACACTCCAGTATGTGACGCCAAATGGCTTGGAGAGGGACAAAGCTTACCTTAACAAGGAGTGCAATTTGATTTGTGCTTTTTAAATGGGGTGCTAAATTCTTGAATTGGGTCAAGACAAACCTGTTGGTCAGTACAGGATTGTTTGGTTTCTAAGACCCCCTACCCAAAAGGAACCGACTTGACTGGAATGTCATCTGGTAAAAGCATTAGTGCAAAGTGCAGGGTCAGTTTAATAGTATGTGAGCACAGGGTTGCACGAATTGGTTCATGTGCTGGGATTCGAGTGACTAATTGAATTCCGCACAACCATATGTGTGTATTTGGGTTTGCTGACAAAGGGGTTAAACAGTAGTTTGGAAGGGTCCAAAAAACAGGAGTCCCAGCAAATAAGGGAGAGTTGACAGGTCTGGTATAAACCTATAAATTAAGCCTCTCTGTGACCAGAGACAGAATTATTCTTGGTGATAAATCACTCTCCTGACGTGTGAGGGTGCTGCTTAAAGGGAACAGAGAGCCCTGGACTGGATGACCAGGCAATTGATTCCCGGGGTTAGAAGGAAGTTATCTAGAAAGGGGGTGGGGCTACAATATACTAAATTCTGGACCTGGAAGGGGTAAGATTGGAGAGGTGGGTGCACTAGTTAACCAAGGGGTCATGATTGACAATACAAAAGGGGGCATAGAGAAGTGATTTGTCTTGTTATGGTTAAGCTGAACCGGAAGGAAACGTGTGTGTTGTTTGTTTGTTTTGTTTTTAGATATACTGTTTTTTCAGGAGCTAACACAATCTGGAGCTGTCAGAGGCCAGCACAAACCTGGACTACACTGCACTTTCGTTTTACAAATAACTGTATTCACACAACAAGCACTTTAGCACTCACTGTGGAGACTTGTGTTTTGCATTATGTGTGGGTGTGCAAGATCGGGACTATTTCGGGAACAACCTGTGGATTAAAACGGTGCAATAAACGGCGCTGTATTGCCTGCTTCTCATTCTCTGACTTTGGATTATAAAAATAAATAACATTGCACCTGGATTACCTTTGTCTGTATGTTCATTTATCAATGCTACATTCCTGCACACTGTTAACTACTTAAATAAGGTGGGCACATTTATTTAAAATAAATCTTTAGATATATTTTTGTACTTTTTATTTTTTCAAATGTGCCTCTGCTGCCTCAATGTACTCTACGCCCCTGATATTGACAAGGAAACAGTGCGGTCCAGTGGTTCAAATCCCACATCTGCCAGTGACCGACTCGCTGTGACTCTGAGCAAGTCACTTAACCTTGTAATAAATGTATTGGCATATTCACACTTTCTTTGTCTTCTGAGGCATTTATGTGCTGAAATGATGATTCCTTTTTGAGATGCAACTGCCATGTGTTTGGTCAATAGGGTGTGCTACTCTACATCTATCCAAGTGTTTTATAATTTTGTTTAATGTACTACCGTATTGTGTGTGTACCATTCACAAACCAGTACACAACCCACATGTAATTCTAATAACACAATTGTAATCTAGAATACGATGGATTCAGCCCGAGAAGCCGACAAAATGTGTTGTATATCGCATACTTGGAGTGCCCAATTATTTGACACTTCTTTATTCCACAATTTGTGATGTCCAATTACAGTAAGTTTCCTCATTGCAGCACTTCTGAAGGTCAGTGATTTACTCCTATCTGTCAACCAAACCAATTCCCTTTTTACTTCCTGGAGCTTAAGAACGGGTGTCAGCAAGTTATTGGCCCCTGGTGGACAAAGAGTCCCCTTGAGCACCTGACCAGTAGGGTCCATTGTGGGTGAGGAGAAACTGACCCTGAGCATTGTGCCTCCAGGCCCACAGGAGGGCCAGAGTTAATGCAACATTTCATAAACCACTTACGTTCCGACGAGGGGAGGAGTACTAGCACTTGCTCCCCAGGTTGGAAAGTCCTGATGCAAGCATTTTTATTATATTGTTGCTCCTGAGTATGCTGCGTTGCCTCCAGCTTTATCTTCTCAAAATGACCGACCGACCAACTCCAGGCACATGCTTTACTATAGTCTCTGCGCGGCTTTGGTTTGCTTCCCTACCTTCCTTTATGAATCGAATACCCCAGGGTTGTCTCCCACAGGAGCTCAAAGGGTGAAAAGCCTGTTGATGCCTGTGGATACGTCTCAGATAGCAAAGAGAAGAGAAGGAAGAATTTGACCCATTCTTTGTTTCCTTTGTTTTAGTCTTATTAAACTGTTCCACAAGCTCATCGCATTGTGAATCGCAAACCGATACCCGATGGAACATATTTTGAGGGACCCCCAAAGTTGTTGAATGCATTGGGACATAAAGGCTGTCCCCTGATCAATCAGAATCTCCCTATGTATACCTACATGAGAAAATAAAATCCCGGAAATAAAATCTTGCCAAGATTCTCTCCTCCATCTTTTTCACGCCCGAGAAAATGGAATATCATTGGCTAGCCTGAGAACCTCGCTACGAAAAGGCTGAGGAACAAGACAAACCCTCTACTCTCGCCGCCTTATGCGCCTTTCTTGTTTTCCTAAGGTGGATGCAGGGATTAAGCAGGTCAGATTGCAAGGGGAAAACAAAAGGCAAAAGAAAAAAGGAAACTAAAACGCAGCAATATAAACTACAAACAAAAGGTGCTGCTTATGCAGCGTTCTCCCACCACCACTAAACCGCTCAGCTCGGGTCTCCAAGCTAGGCTCTCTTATTCCATCACTCCACGCTGGCTTTGCCAGGTTTCCCCCAGCTAACTACACATGTCCCCTCGAGTACGTAACAATTATTTTTGTTTTATTTAATAGCCGCTGTCTTGCGCAGCCGTGCTTGCTTGTCCCGGTCTCTCTCGCCAGCTGCTGGCCATCTTGCCTTGGGTTATTTACCTCGCTTCCAAACCCAGAGTCACTGGGTTTTCCCTGTAATCGCAAGTCCGAATGAATAACAGAGCATAGTTCTGATAGGTCGAGCAACCACCACCCACCACCACCAAGGCCCGCCTCTCGACCACTCGGAGAGAGGAAAAGACAATACATGCTCACCCAACCTTTGTGTCACTGCCCTGATAGACAGGCATATTCCACATGGCTCCTGAGCTCCCCCTGCAGGATCATGCATGTGTCAGACAGCCAGCAGAGATTTCACCCTGCTACAGTAACCAAGAGCTTCATCTGTGAATTTGGTTTGCGCATGTATTTACATTTACAGTGAAATATTTTCAATGGTGCAACATGGGTCTGGAGCATCCAGGCATTCCCAATAACTACTCTGCAACCCGCCTTCTGCTTCCCTCTTGCCTGCTTGTCGATCGGAGCTCCGCGTCCTTGCTTTAAACCACCATCCTGGCTGGGTCTCTGCTGCTGCTCTTTTAGTCCTCCTGAGAAAGCAGTAAGATTCAGCACTCTGCGTGGTTTGCTTAATTTTATTTGCCTTGCTCGTTTACGCACCAAACTCTCCCCGACCGGACCAAACGACTCAACTGCACAGTTCCCTTACGTATACCAGTCCCCTCCCCATTAATCCGCCACAGCCAGAAACTCGCCCAGCTGTGGCTGTAATCGCGGTATTAATTTGTCTGGAGCTCAGTACACATAAATCACAGTACATTAAATGAAAACTCAGCAGTTCCAGTTATTTATATTTTTGTAATCATTCACTTTGTAAAATGATTTATTTTTTATGTGCTTTTTACATTGATTGTGCAACATGTTTATGGATTTAAAAATGATGAATCAAATTAATTAGTTGAGCAGCATTTCTGAATAGTTTGTTTTGTTCATGCTAACCCCCCACTCACAAAGCAAGGCCTCATGTTTGTAGCTGGCAGCTACATTAATGTTCTTACTATAAGAATGTTACATGGAAAGGGATGTACGGTCTTGTTTTGCAGGTTGGATCATAACCAATTGAAG